>NC_084612.1:16315724-16428224 GCF_033978795.1 Nerophis ophidion | reverse complement strand
CGAATAAAGAAAACACATTGTAATTAAAGCTGCAAGCTGCAACTGACTGGACCGACTTTTGATGGTGTTTCCTGAATTTACCCATTCAACATATCTTTACCTGCACATTACCTACCTTCCCTGCATCCTGGGGTCACACTGGTGCTTCTTTCTGTCACCAATACATGCTGGTGCTTCCTGCCATCACCCAGACCACATATCTTTACCTGCACATTAACTACCTTCTCTGTATCCTGGAGTCAAACTGGTGCCTCCTTCTTTAACCCAGTCAACATATTTTTACCCGCAAAGTACCTACCTTCTCTGCACTGTGTGGTCACGCATGTGCTTCCTGCCTTTAAGCGGCCATCTTGAGACGGCAGCAGCGCAGCAGCATCAGCGTTGCAGTTCTTTGAAGGCTCGTAAAATCAAAACTGGACCAGTTAGAAAAAATTTTTGCGCAACTTCTAATCAGAAGGGTTCAATCTCTTTCCTGTGCGAGTTTGAAGCCGACACAACAAACACGCTCAGAGGAAATAATGTTTGAAAAAAGGTGACAGGTTTTTACAAAACTTTTGTTTTGAAGGGGTAATTGCCAACTTCCATTTGGTTTTTGCTGAAGAATGAATGAAATGTAGGTCTAAGTGAGACCTACGTAGAGGTTTTTGTTTCATGTCTCTACAACATTCCTACCGGAAGTTACAAGCAGTTTTGTCTGTGTTTTCTTCCTGGGAGCAGTTTTGTCTGTGTTTTATTCCTAGGGGGCGCTAGAGCGCAATTTTAGGTTCTGGGGTTTGTTTTTTTATTAGATCGCACTTTTTGCCAGTCCTGATGTGTGTGTCGAGTTTGGTGAGATTTGAAGCATATTAAGGGGGTCAAATTACAGCTCAAAGACGCAAAAATGACATTTTTTAGGAAACGTTTGTTTTTAAGGGGTTTTTGCCAACTTCCTGTTAATTATTGCTGAAGAATGTAAGTTTATGAAATGTAGGTCTGAGTCAGACCTACATTTGTCTCTACGACATTCTTAATGGAAATTACAAGCAGTTTTGTCTTTGTTTTTTCCTAGGGGGTGCTAGAGCGCAATTTTGAGTTTTGGGGTTTGGTTTTTTATTATATGGCAATTTTTGCCAGTCCTGATCTGTGTGTAAAATTTGGTGAGTTTTGAAGCATGTTAAGGGGGTCAAATAACTGCTCAAAGAGGCGGCGGTATAATAATAATAAAACCTTACAAATACAATAGGGTCATCTGTCCCAAAGGGACATTCGGTCCCTGATGAGAGGGTGTGTCCAAACTTTTGGCCTGTACTGTATATATCTTTAAAGTTTTATAATGACTGATGGTCTATCTCATGGACAATTACTTGCCCCTTGCATATATTTTGTAATGATTCGAAAAAAACTTCAAGCAAGTTGAGATGTTTGCGAAATGTGAAGTTAATGTGGGGATCAATAAGAGGTGTTCAGTAGCCCATTGGTCAGAAGAACAACACCAAGTGACATTGTCCAGGTGCATGTTTTGACATATTTTAACCTTTTTGCGTGCAGTGGTTCAGGAATAAAGGATTTAACTCACAAAATGAATTTGCTATAGCCCTTATTTTGCAACTGTAGACCCAAAAATGTCTGGACAGTGACATATTTTTCTATCCTATGAAAGAAAAATGTCTGGATGCTTTTGGACATACAGTTGCAAATTATAAAAAGTAGTTATACTACTTAAAATGATGTGACTTTATTTTCTTGCATTTTAACTTTTTTCTGATAACATTACAGTTTTGTTTTTGTAAAGAAATATGGAAAAACCTTGCAATGTTGGAATTGAATGAGTTAACATTAAATTAAAACTTAATTTTAGTACTATAGCTTATTAAAAACTGGTGTAACTGGTGTATTAATAGGGTTTCAGAGAAATTATACTAAAGAAAAAAAATAATTAAGTCTAATAAATGATTGCTAATTCTCACAATATTACAAATATATTGTTGTAAAATAACTTGTCCTATATGAATTTTTAATTTTAATACAAGTTTTTTATTGATGTTTTAGAAATCATTACCAACATTTTTATTACGTATGTTTTTTTACTAGATAAAATACAACTTGATTGTCACATCAAATCTGTTTCTTGCAAAAGTTGCAAAAACATAAAATAAAATAGTAAGACATTTTTCTAGCAATACTAGTAAAATAACAATTTAATTGTATAAGTTGTGTTGCAAATAAGTCACAAAACAACACAATTATTCTTCATTCAACGTTTCAAGAAACGTTTGTAAGTTTTGTGAAATATAACTAAACCAATTCATACTTACTAAACTGTCCCATGTGTGATGTCTGTAGGGTTGATTTCATGCATATTTGTATGCGCTATTGGAATGCAATCAAGCTTGCATCATTAGCATTAGCAAATATGATAACATGTTTACCAGTGTCTGTGTTTATTATCATCGACTTACAATGGCATTCATTTTATATTGTTTCAGTTTTGTAAATTCACCAAAACGTCACTGTGGACTTACTGAGTCCATTTAGCTGATTGGAGAGCTCGCTTCCGCAGCAAGTGTGGTCCATGACGATGACTTCTGTTTTGTTAGATCAGCCGTTTTACTGCTGTGTCACGTGCACCTTTTCTAAACAATAATGGTATGTAAATTAAAATTTACAGAATCGTTCCTTACAGTATCTGTGGCGGAAGCTAGTATGTGTAAAAATATCAATGAAAAGTATGACATATTAATAATATTTGCATGGTTTTAATTATCAGCATGACATTAAATGTTAATGAAATAGTCATCTGGAAATACAGAAAATTAATCTGTGGCAGAAATTAATGCATGGACAGCTGCATAATGTTTGCATCAGTGTTAATTTTGTTAACAAAAAAATTTCGTCATAGTTATCGTCAACGACCTTTTTTTTCTGACTAAAACGAGACAACAACTAAATAAAAAATAATTTACGTGGACTAAGACAATGACGAGGTGTATTGACATATTCGTCAACGAATAAAAACGACACGAAAATGTCTGCCAGAGACGAGATTCAATCGGAACTCATTTCGTTAGGAAGAGGCGGGAGGAGTTGGGAAGAGAACCAATCAGAGCGACGTGGTAAGAAAGTTACGTAAACGTAGTTTGCGTTTGAGACTGACCCGGGAATGACAACATGTCAACGCCGGGGAGGAAGAGGAGAGAGGACGTATGGGGAAATTTTATGTTTGATGTCAAAGATAACAAGACATAGTGTAAGAAATGCAGCGCGAGGATTACGGGGAAAAACACAACAAACTTGAAGCGACATTTACAGTCGAATCACCCCGAAATCCACACACAGGTAAGCATTTTCCACAACATACAACTCACTCGACGTTATCCCATTTATTACACGGCTTACTCATGAAATACTAAATTTGAGACATTAAAATTCGACCTGTATCTGTGATTTTTCCGCTGTTTTGCTTTGACTTTCAGAAATTGAAGGGAACGTTTACATATTACCCTTTAGTCGACTAAATCTACTGTAGTTTTCGTCGACTATAATCTTATGATATTTCGTCAACTAAAACTAGACTAAAACTAAAACAATTTAAACAACTAAATTATGACTAAAACTAAATTACATTTGAGTCAAAAGACTATGACTAAAACTAAATCAAATTTTGCTGTCAAAATTAACACTGGTTTGCATCCAGCTTTACAATAAATAGGTTTGAATAAACTTATTTTAATCTAAAGTGTTGCATCAATTTGATAAAAATCATAAAAAAATGCACGCCAAAAAGGCAAATTTGTACTTTGATCCCTGACCTACATGGTACTTTAAGGTAGCTCCAAATGAATCTACCTCATCATATTCTGCAGTCACTTTCTACTGGTGGCAATGAGGGCGTGAATGAGGTGAAGTTACGTGTGCAAAATTGTACTCCAGATTGCGTGAAGACATGCGGGCACCAAAATGTATTAATCAAAATGCATTTTACGTCCACAAAATTGGGATTTCTGAGACTTTTAGTAAGAATTCATCCCACAGTTTTATATAAGAACCCCCTGGTCATCACAGCGAAAGGAAGTGAAATGGGAAGATTCCACTCTATCGGAAACCTTTCAACTAGATATTAAATGGTGTCAAAGGGAATTGTTGTTCATTTGCGAGGTATAGTTTTTCCTGGGGGTCGACTTACCGTACCATAGGCCAGGGGTGTCAAACTCGTTTTCATTGAGGGCCACATCGCAGTTATGGCCGCCCTCAGAGGGACGCTTGTAGCAGTGAATAATACATGAATAGAAATGCATGAGGACTTGCCCCGTTATATTATTACACAATTCCCTATGCATTTAATTAATAAATAGGTTTACATACACCGTGGTTTCTGAGGTAAAAAAAAAAACTGGCGGCTCAGTCGCCAGAATTTTACCAAACAATTTACAATGTTTTTTACAGCATATTACTGGAAATGGAAAATCGTACCACATTTTTTGACAATAACATTCTGTTTTGTTTTGGGTTTATTAAAAGTTTTTTTTACTGTTTTTTTCCTACAGTTGCTGTTTTCACCGTGTAGTATTGTAAAGGAAACAATAATATTACAGGTTGTTTTTTTTACAGTAACAATCTGGGGACTGAGCTGCAAGTTTTTTTTTGTAGTTTTTTGTTTCCGGTAAAATACGTTGTCATTTTTACAGTTTACAATTTAATGGTTAACTTGCTTTTAAATAAACAGTGAATTGTCATGTCTTTTCCAGTCAGTCCAGCTGGCGTCATTCTGTCATTATGGGGGGGTAGCAGCTTGCTGCGGGGGTCGTTCTCCCAGGAAAGCAGATGGACTACTCAGGACATGGTGTGCAGGTATAAACATGATTTAATTTGAACTAAAAAAGGTACAAACAAAAAGCGCTCACATCGGAGGCACAACTTGGCTAAGGAAACAAAACTAACACTTTAACGTAAACTGTGAACATAAAACAAACAAAATTTACTGTGGCTTGAAAAGAGCAGCATGGACTTTGGCCTGAAAAACTAGCATGGACAGAGCATGAAAAAAACAATGACGCCAGGTGCACTGACTGGAAAAGACAAGCTTAAATACTGCCTCTGATTAGTGCTTGGCAAGCAAGTGAGCGGGCAAGAACTAATCAGAGACAGGTGAACACAATAAGTAACCATGTCAACAAAACAAGGGAGTGAAAAACATGAATCAATGGAGTCTTAAACAAAACCGAACATAACTAAACAAAACATGATCACAAGACATGACATGTGTAACGTCTGTTTGGCATCGTGGAGCCGAGTTCGATTCCCTCGAGGATGCGTCAAAACGATGAACACAACAAAGGTAATATGTAACAGATTTATTCTACAAAAAGGTGCAATGAACAGAAACACTGGTGCTAATAAAAAGCAAACAAAAGACGCTAGCGTGAGAGCTAGGAAGTACACACAAACTAAACTTGGCACGAAGGCACAAAATGTAAAACAAAACACAATTAACATGGGAGCTGAAATGGCAAGTGGCTTAGCGTATGAGCTAGCGAGAAAAACATACCAGTCGTACAGTTGCATGAGAGCAAACTAGGATCCGAGACAGAAGAACGAAAAGGGCCGAGCTTAAATTAGGAAGTAATTATCAGAAACAGGTGTGCGAGAACAGCAGGTGGAAATAATATGTAACAATGGTGAAAGACTAAACAGGAAATAACAGGGTCAGGCGGAGAATGAAAACAAAACTGGAACAATAAACAATAATGTGAGAAGATCCGAGTACGGATCTCAACAACATGAAGCAGATATTTAAGTATTTCTTTATAATTAAACCAAAAAAATGTTGACATGTATGTTAATAATGTGTTTGCATTGGTAGATATCATAAAATATATCAAATTATTAAAAAAAAAAAATTACTATAAATTATTATTACAAGTAATAATTTAAATATATCCAACTGCATGCAGTAAATGTATTTTTTTTCTGTCAAAATAGAAAAACTAATAATTTTAGAAATAAAATAAAAACATTTATTGGCATATTATTTCTAGGCTTTTGCGGGCCACATATAATCATGTGGTGGGCCAGCTGTGGTCCCCGAGCCATTAGTTTGATACATGTGCATTAGGTAAACAAAGTCTGTTAACAAACGTTTAATAAAGTTTATTTTTTTTTTCAAAAAATATTTCTCGTTTAATTCATGCCCATCAAAAAATGTTTACGCAATCATGATGGTTTACATAGCGCGGGGGGCGCTATGTAAGAGAGGGGGTCTATTCTCACGCAAAGAACTATCCATGTTACTCTGCATGTGCAGACTTTATTAAGAAACATGTATGTTGTAAAATGATGCATAATTACTTGAGTGGAGCAGAGAAGAGAGGAGAAGAAGCCGGGAAGGAAACAAAGTTTTTATCAATACTACCCAAGTTACTACTCACAAATATGTGAGCATCAAAGCGCTAAAAATGCTGAACTATTATAACTGAGGGTCCCGTAAGACAAAGCGAAGCACAAATGCAAACGGCAGTTATGAACTTGAGAGGCTCTTTTTAAACGTCGACAATAGCATCATCTCCCGTTCAAACATAGACATCGTCAAGAGCTCTCTTTTTCCCACCCGTCACACACAATACTAGTTCAACGCGGCACATTCGGTTTGACTGCGCAAACAAATTAATAGGTTACAAAATGTTTTTAACTGTATATTAAATGTTGGTTATTGTACCTATCATTACAGTAAAAGTGTTGGGATCAGTGATACTTATACCATGTTTTTTTCTGTTGGGTGGAGGGCCCCAACAACGAATTTGCAATATACCCACAAATTACTAAATACGCCCCTGATAAGTGTGTGTACTGGTAACAGGAAGGGGCCTTCTCTAAATGGCTACCACACCATCAGAAGTAGAACATTATCCAAAATGTATTGGTAAGGTTAGGAAATCGATTTGTCTCTGAAGGTGCTGCTGTTTTGGTTAGTGACAGTTAGAATGGCCTCAAAATTTAGGTCTTATGACCATTTAAGGATGGCCCTTAGAGTATATGTTTCAGGTTGATAACTCATTTTGGGGGGATTAATTGCTTCTATGAAAGTACAAACCCCGTTTCCATATGAGTTGGGAAATTGTGTCAGATGTAAATATAAACGGAAAACAATGATTTGCAAATCCTTTTCAGCCCATATTCAATTGAATGCACTACAAAGACAAGATATTTGATGTTCAAACTCATAAACTTTACTTTTTTTTTGCAAATAATGATGAGCTTAGAATTTCATGGATGCAACACTTTCCGAAGTAGTTGGGAAAGGGCATGTTCACCACTGTGTTACATCACCTTTTCTTTTAACAACACTCAATAAACATTTGGGAACTGAAGAAACTAATTGTTGAAGCTTTGAAAGTGGAATTCTTTCCCATTCTTGTTTTATGTAGAGCTTCAGTCGTTCAACATTTTCGATGGGAGACAAGTCCGGACTGCAGGCAGGTCAGGAAAGTACCTGCACTCTTTTTTTTTACAAAGCCACGCTGTTGTAGCACTTGTCTTGCTGAAATAAGCAGGGACGTCCATGATAACGTTGCTTGGGTGACATCATATGTTGCTCCAAAACCTTTCAGCATTAATGTTGCCTTCACAGATGTGTAAATTACCCATGCCTTGGGCACTAATACACCCCCATACCATCACAGATGCTGGCTTTTAAACTTTGCGCCTAAAACAATCCAAATGATTATTTTCCTCTTTGTTCTGGAGGACGCCACGTCCTCTGTTTCCAAATATAATTCGAAATGTGGAGTCGTCAGACCACAGAACACCTTTCCACTTTGCATCAGTCCATCTTAGGTGAGCTAAAGCCCAGCCAAGCCGGCGGCGTTTCAGGATATTGTTGATAAATAGGTTTGGCTTTGCAATGTACAGTTTTAACTTGTACTTATAGATGTAGCGACAAACTTTAGTTACTGACAGTGGTTTTATGAAGTGTTCCTGAGCCCATGTGAAGATATCCTTTACACACTGATGTCATTTTTTGATGCAGTACTGCCTGAGGGATAAAAAGTTAGTAATATCATCGCTTACGTGGAGTGATTTCTCCAGATTTTCTCAACCTTTTGATGATTTTACGGACTGTAGATGGTAAAATTCCTAAATTCCTTGCAATAGTTCGTTGAGAAATGTTGTTTTAAAACTTTTCGACAATTTGCTTACAAAGTGGTGACCCTCACCCCATCCTTGTTTGTGAATTACTTAGCATCTTATGGAAGCTGCTTTTATACCCAATCATGGCACCCACCTGTTCCCAATTAGCCTGCACACCTGTGGGATGTTCCATATAAATGTTTGATGAGCATTCCTCAACTTTATCAGTATTTTTCCCCACCTTTCCTAAATTCTTTGTCACATGTTGCTGGCATCAAATTCCAAAGTTAATGATTATTTGCAAAAAAAAAATGTTTATCAGTATGAATATCAAATAAGTTGTCTTTGTAGCATATTCAACTGAATATAGGTTGAAAATGATTTGCAAATCATTGTATTCCGTTTATATTTACATCTAACACAATGTCCCAACTCATATGGAAACAGGCTTTGTACATGACATAAAAAAAATGCCTCCTTGTATCACATCCTGTCTTTCACATGTGAACCAAAGCTTTCCCTGTGAACAAAGACATCAACACTTTTGACATGTGAGACATTCCTTTGGGATATTGCGATTGAGACGCCCCCTCATTGCTGTTCTTGGACAACCCACAAGGACCCACCACATCTGCCAGACTAACGTGCTTGCCCCGTCCAGTCTGACATGAACATACCGCAGTGTCAGATTTGCATATATTTCAATATGGACTATTAATAAAGTGTGCAAGCTGACATGGATGTATGTATCTTACGTGAGAACCTCTCTCCACACACAAAGACGTGCACACACACGTGCACATTACTTTTGGCTGCAGAGTTACAGTACATCCTGATAAAGGTCATGGAGCTAATTAAGGATTCATCTAATCTTATCTAATAAAACATAATGTGAAACGCACACACACACACACACACACACACACACACACGCAGACACACATTCTTGTTTTTCTTACCTTCTTGAGACCATGATTTCGGTCCTAACTTGTTCACCGGTCCTCATATGAAAGGTACTTTACTTTGATGATGTCTCAAGAAGGGTAAAAAATACACAGACACAGACACAGACACACACACACACACACACACACACACACACACACACACACACACACACACACACACACACACACACACACACACACACACACACACACACACACACACACACACACACACGTTATTGTAATTCTTACCTTCTTGAGACCTACGAAAAATGCAACCTTTGTAGATATATATATATATGTATATATATATATATATATATATATATATAAATATTATGCATTTATAAAAAAAGTACATTTTTAGTTAATTTATTGTTTTGTTGGTAATTATTTTTTAATCCTTATTATTTACTTCAATGAAAAAAACAACTTCAAGTTATTATAGTATGTCTCTACATGCATATTTATTTATTTATTTATTTAAAGGCCTACTGAAATTTGATATTCTTATTTAAACAGAGATAGCAGGTCCATTCTATGTGTCATACTTGATCATTTCGCGATATTGCCATATTTTTGCTGAAAGGATTTAGTAGAGAACATCCACGATAAAGTTCGCAACTTTTGGTGCTAACAGAAAAGCCCTGCCTCTACCGGAAGTCGCAGACGATGACGTCACATGTTGATGGCTCCTCACATATTCACATTGATTTTAATGGGAGCCTCCAACAAAAACAGCTATTTGGACAGAGAAAACGACAATTTCCCCATTAATTTGAGCGAGGTTGAAAGATTCATGTTTAAGGATATTGATAGCTACGGACTAGGAAAAAAAAAAAAACGAGTTAAAAAAAACGCGATTGCATTGGGACAGATTCGGATGTTTTTAGAGACATTTACTAGGAAAATTCTGGGAAATCCCTTATCTTTCTATTGTGTTGCTTGTGTTTTAGTGAGTTTAACAGTACCTGATAGTCGGAGGTGTGTGTCCACCGCCGGGTGTCTTGACGCAGCTAGTGTCTCAGGGAAGTCGACGGCAGCTGTACGGACGGCACAAGCTCAGCTGATATCCGGTAAGAAGTGACTTTTTACCACAATTTTCTCACCGAAACCTGCTGGTTGACATTTGGTTGGGATCCATGTTCGCTGTGATCCATAGTAAAGTTTCACCTCCGTAAATTGTAAACAAGGAATCACCGTGTGTTTGTGTGGCTAATGGCTAAAGCTTCCCAACTCCATCTTTCTACTTTGACTTCTCCAATATTAATTGAACAAATTGCAAAGGCTTCAGCAACCCAGATCTCCAAAATACTGTGTAATTATGCGGTTAACGCAGACGACTTTTAGCTGTGTGTGTGCGCAGCGCTCACATTTCCTAACAGCCCGTGACGTCAAGCGTACACGTCATCTTTACGCGACGTTTTAAAAAAAAAACTCCGGGGAAATTTAAAATTGCGTTTTAGTAAACTAAAAAGGCCGTATTGGCATGTGTTGCAATGTTAATATTTCATCATTGATATATAAACTATCAAACTGCGTGGTGGGTAGTAGTGGGTTTCAGTTGGCCTTTAATTCATTAATCTTGGCCAAAGAGGGCACATTTCATCTTCCTACACACACTTGTTATTACATATGTTGGGCAGAGGGGGAGCACTTCAAATTTGTACACACACTTGTTATTTCATATGTTGACTAGAGGGGGAGCACTTTTAAAACTGACACACAGTCAATTTGAAAAATTCCTCCCTTTTGAGACCACCCTAAGTTTGATAGATTTGACCACCTTTCACCATCAAATGAGACATTCTCTATTAGATGCAATGGTTTTCCGTAGTGGGACTAGGATTTCGGTCCTAACTTGTTCACTCATATGGAAGGTACTTTTAATTGTTGATGTCTCAAGAAGGGTAGAAATCCAAGAACACACACACACACACACACACACACACACACACAGACACACACACTCACACACACACACACACACATGCACGCACACACACACACACACACACCCACACAATGTGATTCATTTCAAAGGGAACAAAATTAAAATTGCATTTAGATAAAGCATAAATGGAGCTTGGAGCAGATGCGTAAACATAATTTGTTGTATGATTCGACAGGAGAAAGTCAGCAGCAGTTGCCGAAGAGATCATTATGAAGACATTTTGATTTAATCTTGTTTTTGTCTTTTAAATGAGAGCGCCACAGCCAGTCAAAACTTGTGACATCAAAACATGCATGTCAAAACATTGAATATTACAAAATAAGCAATGCAATATTGTAATATTTCTGTAATTATTATTTTTTTTAAGTCAAAAAAGGCAATAAGACTTTGCAGTGAGGCTGAATGTGCCATTATTGTTGGGTTCTTGTATTGGCGTTGTTGGTTTGGACCACAGGATGCAGAGCAAGGAAAGCAAAGTACATGCCATTTAATTGAAAAACATAGGTGGCACTATACTAATCTAGCATGGAAATGCACAGAAGCCAAACATGATGAAAGTATTTGGCGAATGTCGTTTTGTCCTACAAATTTTAGTGGTCCTTGAACTTACTGCAGCTTGTTTACATTTATATCTTTCTCCGACACTGCCACAGAAAGACACGTTTTAAGCCACTCCTTTTTTGTCTCATTTTGTCCACCAAACGTTTTATGCTGGGCCTGAATGGACAAAGGTGAGCTTTGTTGATGTTATTGACTTGTTGGAGTGCTAATCAGGCATAATCAAGCTAATTGATGCTAACATGCTATTTAAGCTAGCTGTATGTACATATTGCATTATTATGCCTCGTTTGTCGGTATATTTGAACCCATTTAATTTCTTTTACTTATGTCCTTTGTGTATTTAGTCTGTCTCATGACATATGATCTGTATGTAATTATGGTTGTATTAATAAAGTACCGCAATACTAATTGATTGAAATCGGTACTATACTGCCTTTGAAAAGTACCGGAACCGTTCATTCATCTGTGACGATGACTACAGAGCCGAGGCGCATAATGTTGATTGTGTCAAAACGCACACACAAAGTGCATACAAGCAATAACATCTTGGAGAGGAATAATTGCAAATAGGACACTTCTACTGGTTAATAAAGAGAGTGTGTGTGAAGGGCAATACGTAGGTATTTGGACTTCCAAACTAACACTAAAGGTGACGCTTTAAACAAAAATTAAGTTTGCTTCAAACTTAGATAAACATTTAAATAAGGAACATTCAGATCTGCGCAAGGAATTATAAAGAGCGACCGGTAATAATGTAGTTGTTACAGCTGTCCTGCTGTTTGGCTCCGGTGCAGACTGTCGTTAAGGAGCACAGGGCAGACGTTCCCTTCAGGGTCGATGTTTTCGTTGGGGGTAAACCTTTACTTCATAATGGGTTTGCTAAGCTCTGCTTTCCGGTAAAATTCTGACATTCTGGTTGCTTTATTATTAGTTTTGGAGGACACAACCAAACCCGATTATCACTGTGCTGTGCAGTGCAGCGCTACCTTGCCCTCTCTTTACTCGTCCACTCACTCACTGACATACTAACTCAGAAAACACGTTGACATTCTCACAAACACACATACTGTATTCTCATAAGTTAACCAGCACCCCTGCTGTGCATATGTATTGTATATAAAGAACATGTACGTAGATACGTAGACGTGCAAACAGCTGCTGGGATTGATGCCAAATATTAGCGAGGTTAAGACCGCCCATCTAAAGTCAGCTAGTGCAAGTAAGATGACTGAATTTGGTAAGCATTTGCAACAATTTGTGTTTTATCTTTAATATATGTGTGTTTTATCAGCTACATGGCTTACCTGGGTACATTTATCCATAGTTTTGTATTCAGTACTCACTAATAATCATATTTTTCTTAAAGCACAGACCAGGATTGGCAACCATGAATTACAAATAATGTAATATTGTGTAAATAAAGCTTTTTTACTGTTTTGTAATCTGATTCTTGTTTATGATAAATGATAAATGGCTTGTACTTGTATAGCGCTTTTCTACCTTCAAGGTACTCAAAGCGCTTTGACACTACTTCCACATTTACCCATTCACACACACATTCACACACTGATGGAGGGAGCTGCCATGCAAGGCGCCAAGGAGGAGCCATCAGGAGCAAGGGTGAAGTGTCTTGCTCAGGACACAACGGACGTGACGAGGTTGGTACTAGGTGGGGTTTGAACCAGGGACACTCGGGTTGCGCACGGCCACTCTCCCACTGCGCCACGCCGTGGAAAAATGTAAAATGTTCTTTGAGTGCAACAAGAAAAATGCCCTTTATTTTAAATGTTAACCTTCTAAAATTGTTCTTTGAATGCGATCGGAAAAAGTGTTTATCGTATTGGAAGTTTTTCTGTTAAAATAAAGCCAAAAATGAAATTTTTTCGCAGTTCCCTATATTTGGAAAAGCATTGAAAAGTATCGATATACATTTTGGTACCGATACCAAGTTACTGGTATCCGGACAACCCTATATGGAATATTAGCTTCATTTCTGATAGTTGTTTGTGTGCCATGTTGTTATTGACCACAGCATACGTTATCCAGTTTGCAAAAATTGTAATAAGTCCATTAGAATAAGACAGCCAGCAGTTTCCTTTAGATTGGACACACACATCTATACTTTTGGCATTTCTAAGCCAGTTTTTTTCCAGGAGTTATCTCACCCTCTGAGAAAAACCTATGTTTTACTAATGTTTTCCAATGTCATACAAATGTGTAGAAAAAATATAAAAATTTCAACATTTCTGTGAAATAATATTTGTGTCAGCCTGTGACACATAGTCATTTCGATAGTAGGCTATTGTAGCTAATATAGACATTTACATCATGTGTTGCCTTCATTATAAGGCTTTACATTTTTTGCAGCTCCAGACAGAATTGTTTAGGTTGGTAGGTCTTTATTGTCATTGCAACAAGTACAACAAAACTTTGTTTTCAGCACAAACCTATTCAAGATTAGACAAACAAACAGTGTACAGGGTTACAGAACAAGAACGCTGATGGGTCGCCATAAGGCGCCCTGTAAAAGATGGGAAAAAGGTAAACGCTGGGGAAGGATGAGTAAAAAAATACAATCCAGACTGGGCTCCTAAGGGGGCCCAGTTCGGAGTGAGAAAAAACCTCCATAGCAAAGCACATATACATATTACAACATGCATCTCGAGATATCTAGCAACAGAGGGAAGGTAGTTCAAGGTCATGGTGGTAGGTCGCAGCTCTCAGGTGCTGACCATCAGGATTTGCGTCGAGGGCGTTGGATTGGGGGACGGGGGGGTGTATGTGGGCGTATATATATTTTTTTGTGTGTGTGTGTATAAGCCCATAGTGTGTCTCTGTTCCGCGGCCTTGATGTATTTGCCGTCGCTAGTCCAAAGTTCACAACAACAGGTTTGTGTCCATGAGAGACAAAAAAGGGAGTTTGTTGTGTCTTCGCTTGCAGTGATCTTCAGGAGAGTCTCGAAGCCAGGGAAACAATCCAAGTTAGAATGATTTTGTATGCGAGTGAAAATACAATTTGCTTTTCACTCTAAATTGTCTATGACTGGTCCTCAAAAACTGCGGGGTAGACAGTCCGATGTAATCCACAGTTCTTCCCGCATCCTCCAATCATTTGTGGCAGCTTTGGGGTACTTTGAAGACTGCCACCAACTTCCAATTTGTCGACAAAGCAGAGCAACGCTTACTCCAATCAGCAGATGTCCTGTTGTCATAATTCCGAAAAGGTGGATATCTTCACGTCCTCGACAGAAAAGGGTCGCCAGGCACGCGGCCCTCCTTCTTCTCCCAAGAGTCCGTCGTGTGTCCAGCAACATCCGCTTCGTCACGACAGCAGGTTCCCCCAAACCCAAGATCTTGTCAATTTTGTTGAGGCCAGTTAAATAGTTCCAATGTTTAGATTTGGAGAGCAGTGCAAAAAAAGGGCAACAAGAAAGTTAAAGACAAGACAAAACAAAGAAGCAAGCAGGAGAGATAAGGGAGAGGAAAGGGGAGCCCTCGGTGAGTGCCAGAGAGGTATTTTTGGTCCAATATGTTTCCTTTAACATTTTTGGTTGTCGAGCCCTGCACAAGGGAAACAGCCAATAGCTATATACCCCATTGCTACTGCATACGTAAACACGGTAGCGTTATTACACTATTAGACTGGTACTCTGGTGGCCATCCCGCGAGCATGTCATCTGATGGCCAAATACCCGTCCAAAGTTATTAATGTGAGCAGAACTTGTGGTCTCCAGCCTTTGACTGTCTGTGAGAAGCTTCTTGGAACCCATTCCATTCTTTGACAGCTTTGTAGGAAAAGCCCGATTGGGAGGAGGCTGACTGTCTTTTCTGAAAACATTACAGTCACCCCTGGATACAGACCTTAACACTCTGCTGGTTAGTTGAGGGCGTAGCTGTACATATATTTTCAGGGGGAATGGAGCACCATCATTAGGGATTTTATGTACCAGGCCGATATTGGGGTAATTAATCAAGTTTTCAAAGCTAAGTATCCTGTATTTTTAAACTATGTTACAATGGTGGTATCACCGAGGCTTTTTATCGAGGATTTTATGTACTTGATTACGTAATGATCTGAGAAAATTTAAAACGGTCTGTTTGGCTTGAGGGCATGATGACATACATTACAAAATATGTGATGTGATCTTTGCAATGAAAAACAAATTTGCTGCGTCCAATGATAAAGAGCTCCTGATGTGCTGGAAGTTGGAAATGTTATATTTCAGAACATGACATACCTTTTTTACATGATTTAAAACATTTTATCCAGGATCCAGTATCACGGCAAAGTATTCATTCTACTCAACATTTTTGATCATGTAACTATTCACATAGACATTTGGGAGAACACTTTGATTTGTTTTTTTGAAAAATATATTGTGACAGTTTTATCTGTGTTCAGCGTAAGACGGAACTCGTTCAGCCACTCCATTACTACGGAAACCTTAGTTACAACCAAATTTGCATCGGAACTGTGATTAAAGAAAACTGTCGTCAGCATATATCTACTACCCAACATCCATTTATTGATATTCTCAGCTTTTCCTCAGTCACAAACTAGAGATGGGGGAAATAATCTATTTCTAGATGCATCGCAATTTGAACAAGGATGAATATATAATTGATTACCGTATTTTTCGGACTGTAAAGCGCACTTAAAATCCTTTCATTTTCTCAAAAATCACCAGTGCGCCTAATAACCCGATGCGCTTAATTATTTAATCATTTTATTTGGTACATGGTGACCCGTAGATGGCAGTCACACATAAGAGATATGTGTAGACTGCAATAGGATGCAAGTAAACAACAACAAAACTTTAAATGTTCCTTTGACAATATAGAACATTACACACAGTGCTCAAAAATCTCTCAAAATGTTTTAGTACGATTTTGGTAAGCTATGAAGCCGCGCCACTTCATTGATTGTCGGCGCATTACGTATACCATAGTTCTCCTCAGTCACAAATTAGAGGTGGGGGAAATCATCTATTTTTAGATGCATCGCAATTCGAACAAGGATGTATATAGAATTGATTACCGTATTTTTCGGACTGCAAAGCGCACTTAAAATCCTTTCATTTTCTCAAAAATTGCCAGTGCGCCTAATAACCCGATGCGCTTCATTATTTCATTATTGTATTTGGTACATGGTGACCAGTAGATGGCAGTCACACATAAGAGATATGTGTAAACTGCAATAGGATGCAAGTAAACAACACCAAAACTTTAAATGTTCCTTTGACAATATAGAACATTACATACGGCGCTCAAAAATATGTCAAAATGTTTTAGTACGATTTTGGTAAGCTATGAAGCCGCACCACTTCATGGATTGTCGGCGCATTACGTCTACCATAGTCAGATGTACTGTGCTTCAACATACAAGTATTACCATGGTGTGTGTATGTACTAACACACAAAAAACGCCTAGTGGCTCAGTGATAAACCTGTAAGTCAGAAAAAGAAAAAATGCAAATTACCCAAGTATTTTAGTTTTATCCACTATGGCAACAGGCCACTTATACAAATGTATTTATCTAAAACCTGTTCTTCGCCGTTTTGTCTTATTATCATTGCAAGCCACCCTGCATGACATGAAATGGGGAGAATGTTTACTGGAATGTACATTGAATTATGGGTGTGGAAGAGCAATTATCAGGCTCTAAACATAGCATCATTGCATCACTGTACCTCTTCAGGTTGTTGTACCTCAAATTCTCTTCCATCTCCATGTTTACCACCGACCATTGTGGCCTTTTGGGATGAAAGGGATTACTCATCAATAAACTGTAATAGCATTTTTGTTATCATACGGTTTTTAGAACTCACTCTCAATAAAGAACGTATTCTACTTAAGAGGTGTCAAACTCAAGGCTCGGGGGCCCACCACATTATGTTATGGGGAGGTATAGGTTGGTTGGTAGAGCGCCCGTGCCAGGTTCGATCCCCGCTTGCACCATCCTAGTCACTGTCGTTGTGTCCTTGGGCAAGACACTTTACCCACCTGCTCCCAGTGCCACCCACACGGGTTTTAAATGTAACTTAGATATTGGGTTTCACAATGTAAAGCGCTTTGAGTCACTTGAGAAAAGCGCTATATAAATATAATTCACCTCACTGTATATAAGGACCCCAAAATGGCACTTATTAGCAGACATATTATCTAGAGTTTTGTTACGCAATATTAAGCAAAAACAACTTTTCTTACCTTCTGGTACCTGCTGATGTTTATTTGGGATCTGCATGAATACGGAAAAAATGTGCGCGTCTCCGCCTTTGATGTCTGTGCCGACCTCGTAATTGATAAGCTTCTTCTTTTTCTCTATCCTCTTGTCATCTTCCGCTGTTGCCATTTGTAATATAAAGTAGTCTAAAGTTCTAACTTCTATCAGTCAGTAGACTCACTTTGCACGCTACACCGCTACAACAAAGATGACGGGGAGAAGACGCTGTCGAAGATAAGCCACGTAAATAAGACCGCCCACAAAACGGCACATCCGGAAGCGACTGTCAGAAAGTGACTTGAAGATAATCTGTAAAACATAATTTATGCAACATTTTGACCAAAGAACCACCATTACATGTTTTGTAGACCACAAGGAGGTGTTTTACATTTACAAAAAAATCATAACATGATTCTTTAAAGCGGTGCGCTCTATCGTCCGAAAAATACGGTAAACGTCAATAATTGATAATGGATGTATTTATTGTAAATAAACTTTCGAGTGATAAACACTTGTTTAGTGACCAAAAATAAATGTCAAACTGCATCAATACACATACATTAAAGATCAGAATCAGAAGTAATGATAAATGGGTGATACTTTATATAGCGTTTTTCCACCTTTAGGGTACTTAAAGGGCTTTGACACTATTTCCACACTCACCCATTCACACACTGATGGTGGGAGCTGCCATGCAAGGTCCTAACCACGATCCATCAGGAGCAAGGGTGAAGTGTCTTGCTCATGGACACAACGGATGTGACTTGGATGGTAGAAGGTGGGAATTGAACCAGGAACCCTCAAATTGCTGGTGGCCACCCCCCCAACCGCGCCACAATGTCCCTAAAGTACTTTATTAATCCCCGAGGGGAAATTATGATTTTCAGCACAATCCCATTCAAGGTCAGACAAACATTTCAGGGAGACAGAACAGGATCGCTGATGGGTCTGCCAACTTCCGGCGCCCCTTGCAAAAAAGGTGAGAAACAGGTAAACGCTGGTGGGGAGTAAACAGTCTAAGCCTGAGACCTTGGAGAGGAGGTCCAGACTGAAGCCAAGATAAAACCTCATAGCCATAGCACACATAACCATGTGTGGAAGAGGGAAACAACAAAGAACATTAAAGACATTGAAAGAGCAGAGCTGATGCAACCAGCTGCCACTCCAGCAGTGTTATTTATACATACAGCTACAAAATTAAAACAATACAATGTAAATATATATCAGATGCATCAATTATCGATTTTTAATCGAATCGTAGCTCGAAACAAATACATTTTCAACCCGCAGCACCTGCAGTGATCAAACTCGTCCGAAAGATGGCACCATCGCACAAACAATAATACACTTCTTCAGTGTCTCTGGGGACGTAATATGAAAACTATGTGTTGACTACAAAACATTATGGCTGTCAGCAAAGAAAAATCCATAAATAAGGCACACCGTTTCATAAGCCGCAGGGTTCATAGTGTTTGAAAAAAGTACATCAATTATCGATTTTTAATCGAATCGTAGCTCCTCAATAGTAATTGTAATCGACTCGTAAGGTGCCTAAAGATTCCCACCTCTACCACAAACTGTGTATTAACATTATAATGTCATTTGCAGACGTCGCTTTCTGGTCTGTGTAAGTGTCACGGATGTAATCAAAACAGACGGGAAGATGCCCGCATGTCAAGTATGTGTGCAGCATTAAATTTCCGTTCATAGTTATGCATCCCTTAGAAGCATAGAAGCATGCATTAGCAGAGGTCAGCAGGTTGTACAAAACCCTCCTGAGGGGTAAATAATGCAAAAAAAGGACAAGTATTGTTGCTCTCATGCACATTTCAAATGTGAATTTAGCTTTAGGGTACTCAAAAGCGCTTGGAAATAGATTCAACACTAAACTGTGCGCTTCTATTCAGTGTGTTGATGATTCGAAAGCTGCTTGGAAAAAAAAAGGAACTATTTGATGACCAGTATAGTGCATTTCTATAAGTACAGTAACACATTTGTGTCAGGCACAATCTAGTGAGACGGACTTTTGGTAAGTTTTTCCTTGCTCGTCGCCAAAGTGCTCGCACACGTGGGGTTCAGTTGTTTTTCTTTCATGTATGATGAGCATGGTTCTAGACCTGTGACATATAGGGAGTGCCTTGAGATACCTTATGTTGGGAAATTGTGCCCAATGTACAGAACAGTTTATGATCATGCAGCTTGCGCAGTATTCGCCGCATCAAGGCGGTTTTAAAGTGGGCAAGGCTTAGGTTGGATGCCCTTAGGAGCCACAAGGGAATGTTGGGCTTTAAAATGTTCATTTTTACTGTGTAGTGACCGGAAGTAATGGCTTAGTTTAGAGAGCAGTGAGGATAACACATTCAAGTTTGTCTACTTAGGGCAGGGGTGTCCAAACTTTTTCTACTTTGGGCCGCAGACTGAAAAATAGAAGCAAGCATATACAATATATGTATAACCAAAATACATTTAGGCCTCCACTCAGGCTTGATCCCGGGGACCCCAAAGGGTTTTGGTCAAAAAAATATTTAAAATGTGTCATTATTCAATATTATTTTGTTTTATTATTATTCAAGTTTTAAATCTCCAGATCAACATTAGGTCCATCTGTCAATATAATGATTTTAAAGATTTAAGTTATATGCTCTTTTTGTCAAAGAAAACCCTGTTTTCTGATGGAAAAAAACACAAAATATGCAATATTATCACCCAATATTTTTTTAAGTGGAATATTTGAGATTATATAATAATTGGAGCATTAAAAAGTTAAATAACTCATAACACTATTGATTTTAATTCATTATTACTTTTTGAGCGATGACACTTAAAAACAAATCACACTAAAATTATTGGGGATCCATAAAGGTCTTACTCATTAAAGTGTTAAAAAATAAATTATACATTAATTTACTGTTTACTTTTAACACAATAATCTCGAGATCAACTTAAGATCTATCGGTCAATTATAGGTTTTATTGTTGTTTATGTTTTTGGTTTGTTCATTTTAGGCCCTTCTTTAAAAACACAGATCAGTTTTTTATGTGGCAAACACAAAATATGCAACATTTTCCCCCAAAAATATCTCAAAGTGGAAAATTTAATGTGACGTAATCGTAGCCTTGTATAGGTCAATAATTCATGATGACATTGATTTTGATTCATTATTATTTTTTAGAGAAAGAAACAACCTGCATGGCAGCTTTGTGTTAGAGTAAACATTACAACATTTTCTTGTTATATTTCACCCGTTTGCTCCTAATTTTTAAGTTTTAAAATTTTTTCGATTGAATTTTTAAAATGTGTCGTAGGGCCGTTAAAAAATTGCCTGCAGGCCGCAAATGGCCCCCGGGCCGCACTTTGGACAAACCTGATTTAGGGACTGATCTCCGACCAGAATTGAAGAATACATTCAAAAAAGTGTGTGCAAACTATAAAATAGTGTGCACTGTTGGTGGGGGTGTTGTGAATTATCTACGAAGACTGCATGCACAGTTGATAAATGCAAAAGTGGTGCAGGCCGCCCTAATTAAATGAGGATTTTGTGTGTACTCTACCAGCTTTCACCACTGAGACAATCATTTCCCTCCATGTTCATTACATCATACTCTTCAGAGTGCGCTGGTTAGCAATATTGAACATACAGCACACATCTATATAGTGTGCTGAAACGTAGAATCACAATATAGACAACATGAGCCTAGTTTTAGCACACCAAATGTGCACTCTGAAAAGCTGTGGCAGAATAATCCAAAGGCAAGAAAATGCATGTTGCGCTATATTAATATTAAATCTCCTATATATGGAAAAAAACGGCATTGAAAAACACCATTGTTTTGGTGTTCATTTGTCTTCAAATTAGCCCTTCTGTTATTCATCAGCTCAAAGATGGAATTGCTGCATAGAAGATAAGTCTAATCATTTTTCCAGCATTTCCTCAATATGCACCACGGTGAGCAAGGTGCATTCACAAACCCTCGGCATAATAAGCGTCAACAAGGGCAAGGATGTATTTTCAGGATAAGATAGACTTGTTTATCTCACCATGGGGAAATTATGTGGCTGCAGTGCAGATTCAAAAAGTCACACAAGACAACAAGAGGGAAACATTAAAGAACACATAGGAGGACATGCAAGAGCACAGATATGCTGCAAACCGCTGCTATACTTAAAAAAACACAATTAAAATTCATAAAAAAAATAAAAATGAGTAAAACGTATTACAAATAATGGTTTATTTGTATATATATATATATATATATATATATATATATATATATATATATATATATATATGTATATATATATGTATATATATGTATATATGTACATATATACATATATATATATGTATATATAATATATATATATATATATATATATATATATATATATATATATATATATATATATATATATATATATATATATATATATATATATATATATATATATATATAATGCGAGCTTTGTACCGATCCGTTGTGGTGAAGAAGGAGCTGAGCCGGAAGGCAAAGCTCTCAATTTACCGGTCGATGTACGTTCCCATCCTCACCTATGGTCATGAGATTTGGGTCATGACCGAAAGGATAAGATCACGGGTACAAGTGGCCAAAATGAGTTTCCTCCGCCGTGTGCCAGGGCTCTCCCTTAGAGATAGGGTGAGAAGCTCTGCCATCCGGGAGGAACTCAAAGTAAAGCCGCTGCTCCTCCACATCGAGAGGAGCCAGATGAGGTGGTTCGGGCATCTGGTCAGGATGCCACCTGAACGCCTCCCGAGGGAGGTGTTTAGGGCACGTCCAACCGGTAGGAAGCCACGGGGAAGACCCAGGACACGTTGGGAAGACTATCCCTCCCGGCTGGCCTGTGAACGCCTCGGGATCCCCCGGGAAGAGCTAGACGAAGCGGCTGGGGATAAGGAAGTCTGGGCTTCCCTGCTTAGGCTGCTACCCCCGCGACCCGACCTCGGATAAGCGTAAGAAGATGGATGGATATATATATGAATATATACTGTATATATATATATAAATATATATATATATATATATATATATATATATATATATATATATATATTACAAGTTAACTCATCAATCTATTAACGCCAACAATTATTTTATCGCGCATTTGCGTATGTTGTTAACATGCTTTTATTTTGTTAACGCCTATTGCTGGCTCCTGCGGAAGAGGGAGTATAACGCAGAAAAAAAAACAAAACAAGCATGGAGAAGAAGGGTAACGCAACAGAACTTTTACAGTGTCATTTTCATTATAAAGTACTTCCAGGTGGCGGATTTGACAGAAGCAAAGTTGTTTGTAGCCACTGCCCAGCTGAATTTTCTTATCACAGGAGTACTTCCGGTCTAAAATATCACCTTCACGTGAAGCACACTGTTGATGCGAGAACACCATTCAACAAAGCAGAAAGTGGAGCCACTGAATTGGTCATTTTACAGGCTTCGGCAGACTACGTTAAATGCAGCGTGCGGGAGAAGTATAGATAAAGGAGAGCAAGAGAAGCTAACAAATGCTATAGCGAAGTGGATGATTCCAGAATGTAGGCCCATTAGTGTTGTGGAAGACGCCGGCCTGAGAAACATTGTGCTAATCGCAACAAGTGACAGCACGTATGAGCCGCCATCAAGACGAGCCATCACACGAAGAATACACCAGTTGTATGAAAAGGAGATGACTGTAAAAGTGACAACTTTACAATGTGCAACTCTCCCGTCCAAAGGAAAAACCCAGTAACTAAATTTTCGTCAAAACTGAGCTGATAATAATTTTAGAGTTCCTAGGTTATATGCTTTACATTAGTGTATGCGATATTGTAATTTGTTCCGTAAGTAAGCTGTTACGCGCGTGGCAGGACCTAGCAACTACCACATAACCGCGTAGATACAACAGAAAAACCTAGTATCTCAAGGGACCAATCGGAGCTTCTTTGTCAGTCGCCTTATTGTCTTTAATGAGTCATTTGCACAGATGGGGGCCGACGGTCAACCTAATTATGTGATATTATGGCAAGAGGGGATATTTGAAAGATTGGCCCAGGACGTTGCAAGCACCTTCATTAAATGTATTGTTCTTGATTCTTCCCCTTGCATACTCTTTTGGGCAGATAACTGTGGAGGTCAAAATAAAAACTGGACGCTGTACACGGCTCTTGCCCAACGTGCAAACGCAGAATGGGGCCCACCCAAGATTGTGATAAAATATCTGGAGAAAGGGCACACGTTCATGAGAGCAAATTCAATCAATGACTCAATCGGCAAGAAAATGAAAGCTCAAGAAAACATCTATACGTTTGATGACTTTGTAGATCTTTGTAAGACAGCATCAAGGTAGATTGGTTTTCCTTTGTTTTCTCAAAATCAGCTAGAAGTGAGTTACTAGGTGTTGCCTTTGGACGGGAGAGCTGTAGTCGCTCTCATTGGGGACTACTGGACATCAAACGGTAAGCATAATTACCTGGGAGATCAGTGCATTATATTGATGAAAAGTGCATTCACAGTCTCTGTCTATAATGAAAAGAGAGGAGAGGCATTAGGCTGAAATTTGCGCGGGGCACTTCACTGAAGTTATTCGGTGTTAAAAGTGTGTTTGCACAGAAAATGTTATGGCATTTTAATTTATAGGGCAGTACATTTAAAATGAATGGCCGTCAAGTTCTAAAAATGAACAAACTGCACCGAGTTGGGTGACATTCTCTGAAGGAACACCATTATTAACATGAACTTTACATTCTAGTGCCCTGTAAGGGAAATCCAGCAGTGATGTGTTTTGTGCTTCAACCTTTCTTTTCTTTCTCCCTGATAACTTTTTTTTTTCTGCTGTTACCTCTGGAATTGGATGTTATGATTGTGGCTCAGAGATTTGTATGTAGATTATATTTATTTACCATAACAAATAGGATCACTTAAATACCCTGGCAGTGGCAATAAGCTTGAACGTTTGTAATTACATTTTTTGTGTTGATTTTCATAAAATATGCTATTCAACTGCTACTGTTTAACAAGTACTGATTTAAATTGTGTTTGCACAACAAATGTGTTGGGGCTTTTGTTCATATGGAAAAATATTCCAATAAAGGTGCACTACACACCACTTCTGAATTCATTATTGGGCTGTGCGTGTACAATGCAGTTAATTGTGATTAATCAGAGAAATAGTATGATTAACTTTGATTAAAATTTTTAATTGTTGCCCAGCCCTGATATATATACAAACCCCATTTCCATATGAGTTGGGAAATTGTGTCAAATGTAAATATAAATGGAATACAATGATTTTCAAATCATTTTCAACCCATATTTAGTTGAATATGCTACAAAGACAACATATTTGATGTTCAAACAGATACATTTTTTTTTTTTTTTTTGCAAATAATCATTAACTTTAGAATTTGATGCCAGCAACACGTGACAAAGAAGTTGGGAAAGGTGGCAATAAATACTGATAAAGTTGAGGAATGCTCATCAAACACTTATATGGAACATCCCACAGGTGTGCAGGCTAATTGGGAACAGTCGGGTGCCATGATTGGGTATAAAAGCAGCTTCCATGAAACACTAAGTAATTCATAAACAAGGATGGGGTGAGGGTCACCACTTTGTAAGACAATTGTCGAACAGTTTTAGAACGACATTTCTCAACGAGCTATTGCAAGGAATTTAGGGATTTTACCATCTGCGGTCCATAAAATCATCAGAGAATCTGGAGAAATCACTGCACGTAGGCGATTATATTACAGACTTTTGATCCCTCAGGAGGTACTGCATCAAAAAGCGACATGAGTGTGTAAAGGATATCACCACGTAGGCTCAGGAACACTTCAGAAAACCACTGTCAGTAACTACAATTTGTCGCTACATCTGTAAGTGCAAGGTAAAACTCTACTATGCAGAGACAAACCAGTTTATTAACAATATCCTGAAACGCCGCCGGCTTGCCTGGGTCCGAGCTCACATAAAATGGACTGATGCAAAGTGGAAAGGTGTTCTGTGGTCTGACGAGTCCACATTTCAAATTATATTTGGAAACAGGACGTGGTGTCCTCAAGAACAAAGAGGAAAATAGCCATTCAGATTGTTATAGGCGCAAAGTTCAAAAGCCAGCATCTGTGATGGTATGGGGGTGTATGGGTATGGGTAACTTACACATCTGTGAAGGCACCATTAATGCTGAAAGGTACATACAACGTTATCATGGATGCCCCTGCTTATTTCAGCAAGACAAGTTTTACAACAGCGTGGCTTCGTAAAAAAAGAGTGTGGGTACTTTCCTGGCCCGCCTGCAGTCCAGACCTGTCTCCCATCGAAAATATGTGGTGCATTATGAAGCGTTAATTTCGACAGCGGAGACCCCGGACTGTTGAACGACTGAAGCTCTACATAAAACAAGAATGGGAAAGAATTCCACTTTCAAAGCTTGAACAATTAGTTTCCTCAGTTCCCAAACATTTATTGAGTGTTGTTAAAAGAAAAGGTGAAGTAACACAGTGGTGAACATGCTCTTTCCCAACTACTTTGGCACTTGTTGCAGCCATAAAATTCTAAGTTCCTTATTATTTGCAAAAAAATAAAAAGTTTATGAGTTTGAACATGAAATATACTGTCTTTGAAGTGCATTCAATTGAATATGGGTTGAAAAGGATTTGCAAATAATTGTATTCCGTTTATATTTACATCTAACACAATTTCTCAACTCATATGGAAACTGGGTTTGTATATTATTGTGGTGTAAGTACACAGAAAAGCTTATTTTCAAGGTGTGGCTGTAATATAAATGCTGGGGTGGTGCACCACATTCAACTATAGGGAAACCCTATAGTTATATATATATATATATATATATATATGAAAATATATATTGTGAATTGTGAATTATATTTTATATAGCGCTTTTCTCTAGTGACTCAAAGCGCTTTACATAGTGAAACCCAATATCTAAGTTACATTTAAACCAGTGTGGATGGCACTGGGAGCAGGTGGGTAAAGTGTCTTGCCCAAGGACACAACGGCAGTGACTAGGATGGCGGAAGCGGGAATTGAACCTGCAACCCTCAAGTTGCTGGCACGGCTACTCTACCAACCGAGCTATACCGCCCGGTTGGTATACATATATATATATATATATGTATATATATATATATATGTATATATATATATATATATATATATATATATATATATATATATATATATATATATATATATATATATATATATGTCTTGACTGGATTATCCAGAGAATAGTGCTCGATACCGTGGTAGAGCGGAATATGTAGGTGTGGGAAAAAATCACAAGACTACTTCATCTCTACAGAACTGTTTTATGAGGGGTTCCCTCAATCATCAGGAGATTTTAATGGAAGCATTCACATACAATGGTTTATATAGAGCACAGAGTGGGTGGGTACAAGCAGGCATAGGGTGTGGTGATTGGCTCATGTGTTACCGAGGAGGTGTTTCCGTCTGTGGCGGCATGTTGAAATGATTTCACTGCGCTTGTTGAGGGATGATAGATCTGGATGATATATAATAAACAGTTTCTCTTTTAAGCATAGGTTGCATCTTTTATTACCACTGTTGTAAGGTGTGCTGGATGCAAGAATTTGCCATGTTATTGAATATTCAACATTATTGTCTTTGAGGTTCCAAATGTATTTGCTGAGTTCTGTAGAATTCCGCAAAGTCTGGTTTCTAAAGGAGGCGTGGTGATTATTCCATCTTGTTTTGAACACTCCTTCGGTTAATCCTACGTACGTGTCGGATGTGTTAATGTCCTTGCGTGTCACCTTTGCTTGGTAAACGACTGATGTCTGTAAGCACCTTCCGTTGAGAGGGCAATCAGGTTTCTTGCGACAGTTACATTCATTATTGGTTTCAGAGTCGTTTAGTCTGGGGGTAGGCAGTCCTTTTGCAATTGCTTTGTTGTGGTTTGAAATGATTTGTTGCATGTTGTTCATACAGCTGTAGCTCAATTTAATGTTGTTCTTGTTGAATATTTTTCTTAGGGTGTTGCCTTTGGGGAAGTGTTTGTCGATCAGAGTGAGGAACTTGCGGCCGATGTTGGTTGAGACGTCTTTGCTGAATGGCGGATTGTACCAGATGATGTTGTTTCGTTTTCTGCTCTTTTTTGGTTGGTTTCCTGGAGTGGGTTCATAGGTGAGGGTGAAGTTGTATCCGCTTTCATCAAGTGCTTTCTGGTACGGGGGGGTTGCTTGGTCGAATTCAGCTTTGCTAGATGACAGCATCGATAGCCTTTTATTAATTCCGGTAGGTATTCTTTTCGTGGTGGTGGTGGGTGGGTGGTTGCTGTCATGGTGCACGTATTGGAGTGTTGTGTTGGGTTTCGTGAATGGTTGGTAGCTGTTATTTCTCAGGTTGAAAGTGACGTCGAGGAAGTTGACGGTTTGCTTGTTGGCTTCAATCGTGATCCGTATGCCGTTTTCTCTGAAGATTTGGAATATGCGCTTCTTGGTGTTTTCGCTGCTCCTTGGCGAGGCGCGGCACACTGCCAGTCCGTCATCACGGTGAATACCAAGGTTCAGGTTGAGCCTAGCAAGCTGGGAGAGGAGGAAACTCCCAACGAGTTCGCACGTTTCTGCTCCGTCAAAACTCCCCATAGTAACGTCAAATGTTGAATTGTTCTTTTTTTGCCATGGTGTACTGTTGTGGATGAGTATGGAGTTCTTTGCGTGGATGATGATGTTTCTTTCGTTGCCTGTGATTGAGTCGTAGTCTGAGGCGAAGTTTAGTAAACGACTCTGAAACCAATAATGAATGTAACTGTCGCAAGAAACCTGATTGCCCTCTCAATGGAAGGTGCTTACAGACATCAGTCGTTTACCAAGCGAAGGTGACACGCAAGGACATTAACACATCCGACACGTACGTAGGATTAACCGAAGGAGCGTTCAAAACAAGATGGAATAATCACAACGCCTCCTTTAGAAACCAGACTTTGCGGAATTCTACAGAACTCAGCAAACACATTTGGAACCTCAAAGACAATAATGTTGAATATTCAATAACATGGCAAATTCTTTCATCCAGCACACCTTACAACAGTGGTAATAAAAGATGCAACCTATGCTTAAAAGAGAAACTGTTTATTATATATCATCCAGATCTATCATCCCTCAACAAGCGCAGTGAAATCATTTCAACATGCCGCCACAGACGGAAACACCTCCTCGGTAACACATGAGCCAATCACCACACCCTACGCCTGCTTGTACCCACCCACTCTGTGCCCTATATAAACCATTGTATGTGAATGCTTCCATTAAAATCTCCTGATGATTGAGGGAACCCCTCATGAAACAGTTCTGTAGAGATGAAGTAGTCTTGTGATTTTTTCTCCACACCTACATATATATATATATATATATATATATATATATATATATATATATATATATATATATATATATATATATATATATATATATATATATATATATAATTTATCAGTATTCTGTTCAACTTGAATATTCTATACGTCCACACAAATAGAAAGGCATTTTGCATGTTTTCCATTTTTAAAATACAGGTTCAAGCACCAGCATCATTACAAAGTAGCCATTTGGTGCGAGTATCGATTGAAATGTAAAAAATTCCCATCCTCAATATTTACTGGCCACTAATACACACAAAGGGCAAAAGGAATTTAATGCATATTTGTAAACGAGCCTGAAAGAACACAAGATATAACAACTGAAAGCACAGTTAGGTATTAAATGGTAAATAAAATAAATAAACAATTATTATTAAGGTACCTGAACGTTGGTACAGTTAAGTAGAAATAATGATTGCCAGGCACCAGGAATTGTTACTGTTTCGGTTCAAATGTGAAAGGCAGCCTATTTTAATGTACGCATATCTAAAACTTTTGGCCATCTTTTTAAAACGGAAGGATGATGTCCTACATGACGAGAAGGCGAGCCAGAGACTAAAAGCTAAAAGAAAGCTTGATAAAGTAGGAAGGAAGTAGTCTTACCTGGAAGTGAACCAAACACATTCGAGGTTGTGATGGAAGGCGACACCACTCGGAAGCAGTAAACAACCTCATGAATCACACTCTGCCACTCGAAGGCACCCCTATACCTTCCTTCTCTCTTTTTATCCAACCATCAGTGCGTATTTTACTTTGGACATATGTCGTTGTCCACCAGTCTCCCCATGAGATGCAGTGCATTTGTCACTGTGGTCACATCTTGTGTCCTTTAATACAAGCTTCACTGTTTGCAGACCTGCTGCTGCCTTACTGACTGACTAACTGGGAAAGTCAGCCTCATTATTCTGGTTAAACTGTGGTGGCTGACACTTCATTACATTACACTTAAAAGGTCCATTGTGTACCTTTCCTCAATCAGGAGTCCTGATACTAGAGCTTGAGTTAACCAGAGCTGGCAAACTGCAGGATTTCTGCAGATATCAGCAGATCTAATGCAGTGCTTTTTAATTCCACTTAAAACAAATGTAATGCCCATGACCTGCTGCAGATAGTTAGTATGTATAGTCAAAAGCTTAGAACTGTGTGTATGTACAAAATTGTAAGCATTTGACAATGATAATCACCTACACTGCTTCAATGTCCATTGTTAATAACTGAAGTGCTGATATCAACCAAACCTAACCCTCCGCCCCAACCCCTTCCACAACCCACCTCCCGGATTGTAAAGAATGTAAATATTTCAATGTATATACTCTGATGATTAACTTGTGTGATGACTGTATTATGCTGATAATATATATTTATACAATGAATTGATTAATGTGGACCCCAACTTAAACAAGTTGAAAAACTTATTGGGGTGTTACCATTTAGTGGTCAATTGTAGGTAATATGTACTCTACTGTGCAATCTACTGATAAAAGTCCTAATCAATCAATCAATCAATCAAGCAATCAATAATCTTGAATAGTTGAAACGTTTACATTAATCTTTGCTCTCTACTGAAATATGATTGTCTCACAAGTGATTGTCTAATCTAAGCATCTGTTATTATTTATCTTTCTGTAGTGGTAGCAGCAGCTGCCAGCTGTGGAATTGTTGTGGCGACAGCAAAAGTTGCTTTGGTGGTTACACCAAATAAATTTGGCACCGTTAACTACTGCATTGTCACGTGAAGGTCGCATTTTACTGCGGGATCGTTCCTCCAGTGCAAACATGGACACTACGGACAACAACATACAGGTAAGATGATTTAATAACAAAAACAGACAAATTAAACAAAAGAAACGCGTGCCGAACGCACGGAAGCTAATGCTAACACTAGCACAGGTTCAGGAAACAAGAATAGAATACGTGATTGTTGCTTTCCGCAATCAAGGGACCAAGACCGACTGACGGGACAAGGCAGGCTTAAATAAGAAAGTAATTAACAAAAATAGGTGTGCGTGTGGAACCCGCGGCAGGTGAAAATTATAAGTTACCATGGTGACCAAACCAACTCACAAGATTCACAAACAACAAAGGGAGTCCAAACTAACAGAAATATCACAAAAACATGATCCGGACCACGGATCATGACATGCCTGCCTTTAATTTAATGCATTTTAAAGCCATTATTTATTTTTTTTCAAAATCCATTTAATGACTTTCAATGCTTTTTAAAGACCCAGCGAAAAACCCCGTACTGTTATCACTGCAGTGACATTAATAGGTTTTCAATGGACACTAATGAGGACAGCATGAAGTGGTGGAATTGTGGAATCGGCCTGTTTTGTTGTTAGCAGCTAAACTGTGTAGGGATAATGTCTGCTGAAAAGGTTTGTTTTGCTATTGTAGTTATGAGGTTTGCAATGAACAACTATTTTGATAATCAACGAGACATCGATTACTGTAACGGTTAGTCGACCTATCGGAGTATGAAGTTTTTTCAGTGGCTTTAATTTTTTCATTTGCTTTTAAATTCAATTGCGATATTCTCAAGCATGTGCTAATTAATAGGGATGGGATTTATGTCTCTTTGAAGGGAGATGGATCTTGTGAAGCCTCTCTCTTTCAAAGAGCCTGAGTGCAGCTCCAGCTCCAGCACCCCCGGTGACCCTGAGATGGACAAGCGGTAAAAAATGGATGGATGGACTACCCAAGTATTAGTGATGTTATTAGCGGCGACTTGATCACTTCCGTGTTTCCCTACGTTTACATCATCCAGTGGTCTGCTGTTTCCTCACTTCCCTGTTTCTTGGAAGTTTATTGCAGAGCATAAATCATGCCTCTCACTGAGAAAGTAGATGGGGGAGGATGTAATTCGACAAATTAGTTCACTTTGACAGCCATTTAACACCCAGAATCCTACCCCTCTTCCTTCACAAAGAAGTTGCTATCAGTTTTGTTCACTTCCTGTTCTCAATTTATTCACAATAAACTCCATTAGTAATAACATAAAACAAATACAAATAAATTATAATAACTACTAAATTAAATTGTATTACGTATAATGAGATAAATAAGATTATCAATAAATTCAGAATGTTTATCATGGTTGTTCCACTTTGTACTTTGTAAAAACTTGGAGTTTGAACAGTTTCTTGAATCGGATCATATTAGTACATTGTTTGATTTCTTCACTTGACCCATTCCATAATTTAATTCCACATACTGATGTGCTAAATGTCTTAAGCGTTGTACGTGCATACGAATGTTTTAAATTACATTTTTATTTAAGGTTATTTTTCTTCTCTTTTGTATTGATAAGAATTGTAATTTTTTGAGTAGCTGGTTATAGTTTGCTTTGCGCATAATTTTAGCTGTTTGCAAATTCACTATATTGTAGAATTTCAATAATTGTGATTTAATAAATAAAGGGTTTGAATGTTCTCCATATCCAACATTATGTATAATTCTAAGTGAAGTTTTTGTAAGACGGTTAACGAATTAAGTGAACATTTGTAGTTTTTTTCCCCGTATTTTTGCACAATAACTCAGATATGGTAACACTAGCAAGCAGTAGAGAATATGAAGTGATTTTTGGTCCAATGCGTGTTTAGCTTTATTCTTTATTGACTCATCTCCCATCTGAGTTGAGCTGCCCATGTAAACCCAATTGTGCATGTTATTCTAGTCTCCTCCTGTTAGTCCTGCTCGTATGTTCATTTGTGTCTGGAAAAAAAAAGAGCGATGGCGTCACTCACTATTATGGACAAATTAATTTGTCGGCGACAGATTTTATCCAACAATCGTTGCACCCCAACCAGTACTGGGATTTAACACATGATTTGCAGTCATACTTGCCAACCATCCCGATTTTTCGAGGGAGACTCCCGAAATTCAGTGCCCCTGACGGGGGGCAACCATTATCCCAAAGTTCTCCCGATTTCCACCCGGACAACAATATTGGGGGCATGCCTTAAAGGCACTGCCTTTAGCGTCCTCTCTCACCCGAAAAGGAGACTATTATATATATATATATATCCGTTATCCATAGGTTTATCTATAACCCATAAAGTGGGCAGGTACTGAGTGTGTTTATTCCAGCCGGCACGTTAATACACTGACACACAACATCCGGAATCCCATTATGCATTGCTTCAAAACTACGGCAAGAAGTAATGTCCAAAAACATAACAGAAATGAAGCAGAAGAATGAAGAAGAGACATGGCGACGACGAGTAAGAGGGAGAACTATGCTCGCAAGTTCCAAAATGATTGGAAAAAATAATTTCAGTTCATCCAGGACAGCTTGAAGGAGAAGGGGTATGCTGCCTGCAAATTTTGTAGATCAGACTTCTGCATTGAACACGATGGCCGAACAGATATACTAATTTATGAACGGATTACATATATATATATATATATATATATATATATATATATATATATATGTGTAGGTGTGGGAAAAAATCACAAGACTACTTAATCTCTACAGAACTGTTTCATGAGGGGTTCCCTCAATCATCAGGAGATTTATATATATATACCCCGCTACCCCCCACCTCCCCACCCCACCTTAACCCCCCACCCCCATCTCCTGAATTTGGAGGTCTCATTGTTGGCAAGTAGTATACTGGTAAGAGCCCTTCCGGTAGGAGTAGAGATCAGGGGTAGGAGGTCAACCCACTTAATTGAGCAAAGTGACAACGGCCAGGTGTTGTCTGCATTTGTCCAAACAAACTGGGTGTTGTCCACATTGGCCGGCCCTAAGGCTAAAACAACAAAGAGTTACTGTCTCTGTGTAAAAGGTATTAAAGGAGAAGAGTAATCCGGCCAATACCCGTTCTCCTGGACCTGCAACTCCAGTCTGAGGCTTGCTGAAACAAATGAAGCTTTTTGTTCGACGATTCCTTGTTGGCATCTTCTTGGTTCATCAAGCATCACACAGTCACTCTGTACTGGGAGAGTGACACAACCATCAAGTACACATATATCTTTTGTATTATCACCATGATTGAGGGTGACGACTTGACCAGGGTGTCCACCGCCTTCCGCCAGAATGCAGCAGAGATAGGCTCCAGTAACCCCCGCAACCCCAAAAAGGGACAGGAAGTGGAAAATGGATGGATGGTTGCTTGTCCCACGCCGGTGCTCTTTGTTTTTGATACTTTGCTTGATACCTAATAAAGGGACCTGATGCTTTCACCTCGCCTGCCTTCTCTGCATCCTGGGATCACGGCACCAACCTCAACAATGCGCTACAGTGATAGTAAGTCCTGCACAGCACTGTACATTCAAATATTATTTTTAGATATGTTGAAAGACTTTCGGTTTACTGCACATTTGGAATAGTAGCGGGGATTGTGCGGTGCTAACGGCGCCTTCGTGACAGATTTCAGGACTTTTAAAGTTGTGGCAATAGTTCCAATTATCTGGGGCGTTTGGCACTAATGATGTTATTATACCCCTGGCTATGTCAACACAACTATTGGATTAGAAGGACCGCAGTTTTAACCAGGAGGCCTAATTTCTGCACACGTCCGATGATGAACATCAGAGCTAATATTGAAATGACATGTGAACGTCGCTCGTGTTTGCGCGCTAACTTGCAAAGGGAAGGAAAGCAGATCCAAAATAGAAGCTCCTGAAGCGAGCAGTGAGCGCTGCCGATAATGGGAACTGACACGTTACGTGGCGTGTACGCTGAGGGAGCGCTGGGGAAAGCCGCACGTAGCATGTACTTTTGTTTCTCTATGACCGTTCCAGGGCAGAGGAAAGCCCGCGATGAGTAAGAGAGAAGTGGAGAGGCATTGAGTGATGAGAGGAGATGTGTGTTGGGCGAGCGCAAATAAGCTCGGAAAAGAAGAAAAAAAAAACATTCTGAAATTCAAGCCAAGATTTCCCCAGAGAAGAAGCCACAAGGTACTTTTAACAATGGAACGTGACTCCACACATTTGACTTCTGACAAGAAAAGTGCCTTAAAAAAAAGGTCGCTTTTCTTTTCTTCGCATGAAAGAGAAGGGAAAAATAGTGTAAGACTATGAGGCAATCAGAGGTGGTCCTAACCTGTTTGGCGTCCTGGGCGAAAGCCCCCCCTCTCGCACCAACCCCCCAAAAAATATATTTCAATAGATGTATCTTGTTTTGATACCAGTAATGTCTTTATTTTTTACAAAGGGAAGTTTGTGACTTTACAGCTGGATTTGATAATGTCATGCCTGTGAATCAGGTTTATGTTTGATCATGTTATGTTTTGTTTTTTTGGACCCTTGTTTCCCGTTTTGCACTTCCTGGTTTTGTTTGTTTCCATAGTTACTCATTAGTTTCCACCTGGTCTCCAAGTCATGCCCTTGTCCTCAGCCTCACACCTGTTAGTAATCATCATCATAGTCATTATTTAAACCATTCTGTTTCTGTCCTCGTCCTGGCAACTTTTATTGTATTGAACCCTCATGACCAGGCACCTACCTATCCTGGCCGACCTTCATGCCTTGCCACGCTGTTCATTGTTTTGACCACGCCACGTAAGATTTATGTTTGTATTTATGCCTCAGTGCAAGTTTTTGGTTTGTTTTGTACCATAGATAGTATCTTTTGTTTATTTGTATATAGTCATGCCATTGTGCTGTTTTGTTTGGAGTTTAGTCTAGTTTATTATCCGCCATTGTGCGTATCCTTTATTTTCCTGTTTTTGTATTGTAGTGTTTAAATAAATTAACAATGTACTTACATTCACGTCTGGCTCGTTCCAAATTCCCTCTGCGTCAAAGAAGCAATACAAATCCAAGTCAAAGTACTGACAGATAAGAGTAGAGCCACAATTTCAGATTTTGTTTTTGTTTTTTGTCCAATAAGACTTAAAAATACACCGACTTTCTTTTAGCTGGATTTTTCGACTACAAAAGAGTCTTTATTTCAATTTTTAATTCTCAAAACCATTAAAGCCAATCAAAGACATGTTATTTTACGCACAATGAAACATGTAGCCTTCGTAGCAGTGTTTCCTAACCATAGGGCAGGGCCCCATTGTTGGGCCGCGAGCGCCCCCTAGAGTGTCGGCAAATAAAACATCTGTTTCTCAGCTGTGTTCTGTATGAGCCACAACGGTCCTCAGTTGTAATACTCTTTTCTGCCACATGTGGCAGTAATGACAATATCAAACAAACAGGGTTTTTAGCGCAAAAATTATGAATAAAGGGCTGAAGCTGTATTTTTATTCACGCTTAATTTTTTTTGGACAGTTTTAGTAAAAAAACTAATTTTGTTTTAACTTAGTGTATTTATTTAGCCCAACGTAAATGTGTTTTTCATTAGTTCTTATGAATTCCTTTTTACACAGTATATTTGATTCACACTTTGTTTTCTAATCAGCCTGGCCTAAATCTAAGGTTTATGTGTAAAATAAATATTGTTGAAGGTTGAAAACTGTAACTATTATTTAAACTGATTTATTAACCATGAAAAATATTACATGCACATGTGCAAATTGTGAAGTAGAGCACTTTGAATAAAAAATACATTGTAATACATTATGCATGTTTGAAATAAACTTAAACTGTAAACCATTATTGAAATAGACAGATATTTTCATCGACTTAGCAAACACTAAAAAAACCTAACGAAATGTCCGAATTCATAATTACAGTTCTTAATTTTCCTCTATCAATTATAATTTAATTAATTACAATGTATATATTGTACCCTTCTTTATTGATTTGAATCAGTGTATTATGTTTATATGCAAAGTTTATTTTACTTGTTTTTGAATATTTATTCATGTTTTCAATACTACTGTTTTTAAGTTTATATATTACTATGTACACTCAACAAGGAAGAACATGTCATAATAACATTGATAATGTACACGCCTCGTAACATGTCATCTCCGATTATCGGCAGGGCTCACTGCTCGCTTCAGGAGCTTCTATTTCGGATCTGTTTTCATTCCCATTTGCTCGTGAGCACACAGACACGAGCAACGTTTACGTGTCATTTCTATGTCAGCCACGAGTCAGCACTTCCAGAGTTTGGAGAATATAGGCCAGTAAGTAATTACTGCATGTACTGTTTTATGCCAAGTTTGTTCTCCTACAATCTGATTGAATAGGATTTTTTCCAACGTTTTTTTTTTACTGTATGGTTTCAATTCATTTCAGTCCATAACATGTTTTTTTTTTTTTTTTTCAGCATTTCAGCTGTATATTTTACAGCAATTTATTTTGCAGGGAATCATTTAACAACCAACTGGACCAACCATTTGAGTCACACATATTACGCCTATACTGGCTCACTTGCACTGACTTCATGTGCACTTAAAATGCAACTTTAAAGGCTTACTGAAATGATATTTTCTTATTTAAACGGGGATAGCAGGTCCATTCTATGTGTCATACTTGATAATTTCACGATATTGCCATATTTTTGCTGAAAGGATTTAGCAGAGAACATTGACGATAAAGTTTGCAACTTTTGGTCACTAATAGAAAAGCCTTGCCTTTACTGGAAGTATTTGCATGTGACTTTACGAGTTCCAGGGCTCCACACATATTCACATTGTTTTTAATGGGAGCCACCAGCAGTAAGAGCAATTCGGACCGAGAAAGCGAAAATTTCCCCATTAATTTGAGCGAGGATGAAAGATTCGTGATTTAGGATATTGATAGTGAAGGAATAGAAAAAAAAAATTAAATCAAAAAAATAAAATTAAACACATTTACTAAGATAATTCTGGAAGATCCCTTATCTGCTTATTGTTTTAATAGTGTTTTAGTGAGATTAAAAAAATTGTAAAGTAAAGATTGTAAAAACATACCTCGAGGTCGGATGGCTGGGGTGAACACGAAGTGTCTCAGAGAGAAGCAGAGGAACCAAGCTCACAGCTGCTGCGGGAGGACGAATAATCCACTGATGTCTTTGGTAAGATATATATCACAATTTCCCCATCCAAAAACATGCTGGTTGACGTAGAGAAAACATGTTCGCTGCTTCACAACTAACAAAGAAACACCGGCTGTATCTCGGTGCTGAAGGCAGCCGCAATCCACCGTTTTCCACCAACAGCATTGCTTTTTATAGTCTCCATTATTAAATGAACAAATTGCAAAAGATTCAGCAACCCAGATGTCCAAAATACTGTGTAATTACGCCATGAACAGAGACGACTTTTAGCCGTGTGTCGTGCAGCCCTAATATTTCTTTACAGTCCGTGACGTCATGCGTATGCGTCATCATTCCGCGACGTTTTCAACAAGAAACTCGCAGGAAATTTAAAATTGCAATTTAGTAAACTAAAAAGGCCGTATTGGCTTGTGTTGCAATGTTAATATTTCATCATTGATATATAAACTATCAGACTGCGTGGTCTGTAGTAGTGGGTTTCAGTAGGCCTTTAAGGTTTTACTACTTACATATAAAATACAAAACGTTCTATCTCCATCCTATCTTGCTGATTGTATTGTACCATATGTCCCGGCCAGAAATCCTGCGTTCTAAGAACTCCGGCTTGTTAGTGATTCCCAGAGTCCAAAAAAAGTCTGCGAGCTGAGAGCGTTTTCTATTCAGGCTCCAGTACTATGGAATGCTCTCCCGGTAACAGTTAGAGATACTACCTCGGTAAAAGCATTTAAGTCCCATCTCAAACTCATTTGTATACTCTAGCCTTTAAAGGCCTACTGAAACCCACTACTACCGCAGTCTGATAGTTTATATATCAATGATGAAATATTAACATTGCAACACATGCCAATACGGCCGGTTTAGTTTACTAAATTACAATTTTAAATTTCCCGCAGAGTTTCTTGTTGAAAACGTCGCGGAATGATGACGCGTGCGCGTGACGTCACGGACTGTCAGGAAATATTAGCGCAGCACCATTTGCGGCTAAAGTCGTCTTTTTTCATCGCGCAATCAAACAGTATTCTGGACATCCGTGTTGCTGAATCATTTGCAATTTGTTCAATTAATAATGGAGAAGTCAAAGTAGAAAGATGGAGGTGGGAAGCTTTAGCCTTGAGCCACACAAACACACGGTGATTCCTTGTTTGAAATTCCTAGAGGTGAAGCTTTACTATGGATCAGAGCGGTCAAGCGAACACGGTTCCTGACCACTTGTCAACCGGCAGGTTTCGGTGAGAAAATTGTGGTAAAAAGTCACCTCTTACTGGAGATCGGCTGAGCTTGCGCCGTCCATGCAGCTGCCGTCGACTTTCCTCAGAGACTGGGGTCAAGACACCCGTGGACACACCCTCTCCGACTATTAAGTACTACTTAATCTCACTAAAACACTAGCAACACAATAGAAAGATAAGGGATTTCCCAGAATTATCCTAGTAAATGTGTCTAAAAACATGTGAATCTGTCCCAATGCAATCGCCTTTTTTTAAAAAACTTTATTCATCTATTAATTTTTTTCTAGTCTTTGCTATTAATATCATCATCCACAAATCTTTCAACCTCGCTCAAATTAATGGGGAAATTGTCGTTTTCTCGGTCCGAATAGCTCTTGCTGCTGGAGGCTCCCATTATAAACAATGTGAAGACGTGAGGAGCCCTCACCCTTGTGATGTCATTGTCTGCGACTTCCGGTAAAGGCAAGGCTTTTTTATTAGTGTCCCAAAGTTGCAAACTTTATCGTCGATGTTCTCTACTAAATCATTTCAGCAAAAATATGGCAATATCGCGAAATGATCAAGTATGACACATAGAATGGACCTGCTATCCCCGTTTAAATAAGAAAATCTCATTTCAGTAGGCCTTTAAATAGACCTCCCTTTTAGACCAGTTGATCTGTCGTCTCTTGTCTTTTCGGTTCTGCCCCCCTCTCCTGCATAGAGAGGTGACCACAGATGAGCTGTTCAAAGTCGGGACCTGGGTTTGACCACTCCTCTGTGCATCTTTTGGGGACGTCTCTGCGCTGCTGGGTCCCCCACATCTGTGGTCCCCTCTAAGGTTACTAATTGTGCCCATTGGGTTGAGTTTTTTCTTGCCCTGATGTGGGATCTGATGTCGTTGTGGCTTGTGTGGCCCTTTGAGACATTTGTGATTAAGGGCTATATAAATAAACTTGGATTTATTGATTGGTTGCTATTATATTACCAATATACTGTAAATATTCCAATAAACCCTGTTGTTGCGTCTTTAGTGAGGCCATTCCGACTTGCAACCCCCCCCCCCCCCCCCCCCCCCGAGTAGCTGTAAAGATTGCTTGTTAAAAAAACAAAGACATGCCCAGTAATTCAATTAGCTTTGTGCTTGGAGAGGCTGCATATTTATTTTCAGTACTCCACGGAAGAAAAAAAAGGGCTTTAGCTTCCGGAATTATTGACCTTACAAAAAACTAAAGAAACAAACAAACACATTAAGTGCAACAACCCCTGAAAACAGGAGTTTTGAACTTGCCACTGTGTGTAAATCTGAGTGGTTGATCATTTTTAGATGACCACAATGTATCCCGCTGGACATATTTTATGTTTTTGTAATATCAAATGTTAAAATAAATAAATAAATAAACATTAACTATCGTAATGGATACATTGACAGTGGTTAAATTAAAAACATAAAAACTTGTAATATTGGGACTTTATTCTAGTAAGATTTGGAATGTATTCCCTTAATATGACAGTTTTATTATTGTTACATTACCGTTTCACTTTAAATCATGATTTTATTTTCTGAAAACCATATGTGCTTCTTATAAAATTACACCTTATTCCCATTAAATGCATTTATTAATATTTGACTTATATCCCTAATGTTTTTATGATATTGTAACTTGTTATCTAAAAGATGATTCTATGTTGTAAAAATACTACTTAAGTGTCATACAATTCTGAGTATCATTTTAAAATGTCTTTATTTTAGCATAAACTTACAAGTCTGACCTTGTATTACTGTGCCTGTGTTCTCGTAAAACTAGGCTTTTTTTCTGATAAACTAACTTTTTATTTGTGTAAAATGTGCACGTTTGTAACATTCCCGATTTATTTTAATTACATATCGTAATTATAACAATAATACAGAGACTTCAGGAAAATTGTGAGTTTATCCTTAATGTATTGCACCCTTTGTTATCCATTCTTGTAAAATGCATTTATTTCCAAAGTATTGCGACCTTATTCTTGTAAACGTATGAGTTTATTCTCGTTATCTGAATTTATTATTTTAAAACTTCAGTTTTACTCTTATACAATCATATGTTTATTTTTGCATCAGTGTGGCTTTTTATTCCCATACATCACTACTCTATTTTCTTATTATTACAGCTAGAATTCTAAGTTTAGTGAAGTGAAGTGAATTATATTTATATAGCGCTTTTCTCAAAGTGACTCAAAGCACTTTACATAGTGAAACCCAATATCTAATTTTTACATTTAAACCAGTGAGGGTGCCACCGGGAGCAGGTGGGTAAAGTGTCTTGCCCAAGGACACAAGGGCAGTGACTAGGATGACGGAAGCGGGGTTCGAACCTGCAACCCTCAAGTTGCTAGCACGGCCGCTTTACCAACCGAGCTATACCGCCCCAGTTTATTCTCATACTATTATCCTATTCTTTCAGAATTAGAAGTCTATTTTAGAAAAATGGGTTAGGGCTGTGGTCCCCAACCACTGGGCCATGGCCCGATTGGTACCGGGCCGCAGAATAATTTTTTATTAATTTTTATTTAAAAAAAATAAAAAATAAAATGTTTTATTTTTTTATTAAATCAACAAAAAAACACAATATACACTTACAATTAGTGCACCAACCACAAAAACCTCCCTTTTTCATGACAAAAACGTCCCTTTTTCATGATGAAGAAAAAAAAAAAAAAGGACTCCCCCCCGGGCCGCGGGACAAATTATTAAGCGTTGACCGGTCCGCGGGTACAAAATGGTTGGGGAACACTGGGTTAGGGTTATTACATTTGATTGTTTTTCTCATAAAATCATGTTGTTGTTTTTTAAAAAACATCATGGTTTTTTAGTTTCATAAAATAATTTTCTTAATTTTAGCTAAAAATATCTTAGAATTTATTCTCCTATGATTGTATTCCTTCAAAATTACAGGTTTATTTTAGTATTAGTCGCCTTCATTCTTGTAAAATGTAAATGTTGTTCTCATAAAATAAATGTTTTTTTTGTAACATGGCTTTTAATCTTTATAAATTACGTCTCTATTTTCTTACAGCTAAAATCATGCTTGTTTGATTATATTGTTGTATGTGCTTTATTCTCATAATATGTGGTCTCGTTTGATTATGAATCTCATACCTCTTCATTGTAGCAGTATTGCTATTATGCATTAAAATGACTTTTGCATCGAACCTAATAAAGAATACAATATATATGTAATTTCAAGATGCATAATACATGGAAAATGTGGCGTAGGTTCCAGGTGTGCAACTATAACAAGAAACATTTTGACTGTTCGCAACATGTTTACATTGCACTTGTGATTAACGTATTGCATAATTTAGGAGCACTGTTAATTTGTGTATATTCGGAGCACAAAACAAGGTCCAAATGAAGTTTAGACAGACGTTGGCGTTTATGACGCAAACTCATGCGCATCTACTTACTTATTTCATACATAATGAATTACAAAACCAACATCACATTGTAGACTCAGATATACTCTGTAAACAAACAATACAAGTGATACTGAATTATTTACAATAAGATCAACAGAAGGGTTCCAGTCATATGTGTGAGTCACTAAAGTGATGAAGTAATGACAATGTGGAGAGTCCACTGGCTCTCATTTGTATTTTGATTCGATTAAAAGGCTTTTAGTACATTTCCTCAAGTGCATTAGAGACATTTACTGTTGGGATTGTTTTCCGTCCAACAATTCCGATCTGTAGGTGTCACTATGAAATTATTAAACAAGCTAAACATGGCAAAATGTACAGAAAAACTATGTCCTCAGTGTCATAGGTCATCTCTTACACTACTGCAGAATGTGTTCCGATAAAAAGAGCCATCATCTTGAAACTGACGGAGACCGTGACTATTGATCCCTTCGCGGGGTTATTGATCACATGAGGAAGAGTTACTGTGTCTTTCTGGTCCACTTATTTGACTCTCTTGTTTTGTCCTACTATTGATGACTATTTCCCATTATTTCCATCTACGTCTATGTCAACGCATTTGTCTATGTCTCTTCGTCTTCCTCCTATTGTGTCTACCTGTCACCAGGTGTCCACCACCTCACCTGGTAAAACCTTGCAGATATTTATTGTATATCATACATGGCTGACCAGTCTAGACACCTTGCATGATTAATGTGATCAGTTACTAATATGTGTGTGATGGTATTATTTGTTATCTGATTTTTTTCAGTATAGAACATTTGGTACGGTACAAATTTCCACATAGTAAGCATGAAGTGACATGAAGTAAACTTGAGATGTCGCGAGAATTTGTCATTAAGTAGTCAAATAGAAGGGCTGAATAAACGTTATCCACATATTTAAAGACACATCTGTGTGTTTTTGTTTATGATTAGTATTAAATGTTTAACTTTTTCAAATGATGCCTTTTGCTGTATTCATCTATGTTGATGTTTTTTGGGGGCTCGGTTGTATTAGGGACTGAAATTTGTGTGATTTTTCCGGTTCTGAGTCCACTTTTGATTCTGTTTTAACAATTTGGTTGTTTATCTGTTTTTCTGATATGGAAAAAAGAGAAAAAAAAGGTAGATTCACATCAATTTTGACTAGTTTAGAATAGGGTTGTACGCCATACTGGTGCTAATAAAATACAGCAGTACTAATGAATTAAAAACAGTGCCATACTGCCTCTGAAAAAGGCTATTTTATTTTTTTCTTACAGATATGACGGCACGGCGTCATCACTTTGTGACATAACTGGTAAAACCAGCAGACCGGCGCCTCTTAGGCATTACTTGCAAGCAGAAACAGTGTAGACTTAAAACAAATGATGGAGGTAAAGCTTTTCACACTGAAGCGCCGCTCTGGAGGAAGTTTTTAAAAAATTGTACTGAAAAAAATAACTCATAAGATTTACTTGAAAAAAGTATTGTAAGTATTTGCACGCTAATGATTTAAGTACAATTTAATGCTGCAATATCAAGTAACACTCACTTGCCAGTATCAAGTAAATTCTACTTACCATATAACATATCAGTTGTGAAGATATTAAGTAAAAGTTACTTAATTACATCCAAGTTTTAAGTTATATTTATATAAACAAATTTAGTAAAGTCTACTTGTTTTTCATCGGCAGGAATATCATTTTAGTCAAATTATTAATGTGGAGAGACGTAGCCGACGGGCCGACAGTGGGCTGAGAGAGACAGCCCTGGCCAAGATGGAGGCCAGGAGGCGGCGTCTCTCCACAATTAAGTAAATTTTATATACCGTATTTCCTTAAATAGCCGCCGGAGCACAAATTAATTTAATATCTCTTCTCACTCCTGCACTTATTAATGGCATGCAGTTAAAAAATGAGTGTGATAAAAAAAAAAATGTAATAAAAAATTATTCTGCGGCCGCGGCCCGGAGGATGGGGACCACTGCTCTACAACAAGTCATCATGCCCACTTTTACACCATACTGTCTGCGTGCCGGAAGGACACATGCATTTCACTGCTTCGCATACGAGACTGCAATGCATACTTGGTCAACAGCCATACCTTTTACACTGACGGTTGTGATATAAACAACTTTAACATTCTTACTAATATGCGCCACACTCTGTGAACCCTCACCAAACACATTTCTGGAGAACATCGGCTCTGTAACACATTATAAACGCAAGATAAGAATTACCCATATTACCACCTTGCATTGCTCTGTGAAGTGATCCTAACAGCCGGAGCAGAGCCAGTCGGTCAGAGCCTGTTGTGCTGTGCGCATGCGTCGCCGTGCATGTGTTTCAAAACACTAGATTTTCAGAGTAAAGTTTATGTAATATTTTTAGGTTTATGTATGTACAACTATTAAACATTTAAATAATATGAGGAAACATAAGTAAAACTTACTCTTCCCCCATAATCCATGTATTACGTTAATAAAATGGTTAATTTTACTTAAGAAACTCTAGTTCTTACTGAATATTAAAAATACTAGGTCTAAATTATGACAGTTACTCTAATAGAGTTTACTGCACCAAAAAGTCACTTTTTTCAGTGCACTAACTTAGTGGCTAACCTCCATCCACAGTCGGCAATGTTTTAGCTTTTTGTAAATCCCTAATCATTTGTCGTGTCCATGGCGACGAACAAACTATGTTTCTTACAAGTATCTTCCCTGCAGGCAAAAATGGCTAAAATGCTTTACTACACACCATTGGAGTATACAATGGCTAACCGCTAACAGAAAACTAGCGCTCCTGAATGTAAACAAATGCCATGGGTGAATCTACACAAACCTCGGCTGTAACGATACCAAGTACAAGAACCGTTTATAGTGGATACTACAATGATTACATTGTTATTTTTTATTATCTCAAAATCTTTTGTCATTTCTAATTGTTTATAAAATCAAGAAATACGTCCCTGGGCAAATCAGATATTTAATTATGATCAATGAGTGACCCTGTAATTAACTGGTATTGGATTGATACTAGAATATCAAACAAAATATAATACCAAAAAATACAGAGTATATATCGAAATACATTTTGCTACCGGAACCCTAATGTTAGTATTTGGACAACCCTAGCTTACAAGTAACATGACCTTACAAAGCCTACACTGAAGTCTTACGAGGTACATTTGTAGCACAAAAAAAAAAAAAAAGAGCATATATTTATACATTATATATATATATTTATATAAATAGATATGAGAAATAAATATTATTTTGTAGAGTTTAACAAAATAAATCATATGTGGAAATTACACGAACATTTAACATTTAGTAACATGATATTAACTCATTCATGCAAAGTGAGATATGTCAAGCCTTTATTTGTGATAGTTGTGAGGATTACGATTCCTGTTTATGAAAACCTTGAGTTAAAAATCTCAGCCTATTGGACGTTTCAAAAAGTGTGTAGGAGCCTAAATGTTGTTTAGGTTAATTTACCTTTTATGGAAGGTGCTTTATGTTTATTCAGCCAAAATGGGACTATTTACTTTATTTGCATGCTTCGAATAATTATAAGGTACACTTTATTTGTAATTATTACATTTGTCTAAATAATTTGATGACGCAACTGTTTAATTGCATACATGGCGAAAGGATCTGTGTGGTAAGATGGTTTGGACACAAGGCATTATGGGTAATGGCAGTCAGGTACGGTGAAATCGAGCCACACAGATTTTTGACCTTACTCTTGCTTTTTCTAACTCTTTGTTACTGTAACAAACAAGCCTAATTTTGCCATTCATTTGTTCCCACATCGTTATTGTTTTATGTTTTTGAAGGATTAAGTTAATAAGTTAACGATACAAAACAAAGACGAGCGTCTGGAGTTGTGTTTGTTGTTGCCTCACGACCTCCTCCCGGATCTCTGCTTGCCTGGATCTCTGCTTGCCTTGCTCGATCCTCGACCCCTGCTTTGACACAGACATGGTTGCCTCTCTCCAGCCCCCGACTGCTGCCTCCCAGGTGACTGCCTTCTCCTTTGGGTTCAGCGAACGATTCATTCAACATGCACCGATAACACCCTTCTGGTAAAACTCACATTGTTAATTCCACACATCGTCCGCACTCATTCACTTGTGGTAGCAGACACACCCCACACATTCATCAAAGGTTTGAATTAATAAATAAATGGGTTGTACTTGTATAGTGCTTTTCTACCTTCAAGGTTTGACACTATTTCCACATTTACCCATTCACACACTGATGGAGGGAGCTGCCATGCAAGGCGCTGACCAGCACCCATCAGGAGCAAAGGTGAAGGGTCTTGCTCAGGACACAACGGACGTGACGAGGTTGGTACTAGGTGGGGAATGAACCAGGGACCCTCGGGTTGCGCACGGCCACTCTTCCACTGTGCCACACCGTCCCTTGTAAACCTGGTAAACCGCAGTTCTACCTTGGTGTCGCCTCCTTCCCTTTGACACATACACAACAAAAACAACGCCATAGATCTGATTGATTTGTCTGACTGTGGGCAAACTCTAACAAGCCAGATTTAAAAAAAATCCTGATTTGGAAACAAACAGTCAGAGTACGTATAAAAAAAACATTTACTGTTATAAAAGTGATTGTGTGGTGAAGAAAATAGAGTCTGCTGAGCAGCTTGCTGCGTTAAAATCGTTGTTTAATCTTCGTAACAACTTGGAACCATACATGTAATGTTCTTTTCCTCGAAGATTAGCAATTTCAGTCAAAATCCTAGTAGCGATGGGAATATCAATGATGTCCTTCTCCTTGGCTTTTAATACAAGGCCCGACCCGACTGAAGATGACCTCTGCAGCGTCCATGCTAATAGAGTGGATTACATGCGTGGCGCCATAAGTCTTCCTTTACTCTACGCTGGATTATAATATATTACACTTCAGAGGTCAAAGAAAACCTGAGTCGCACATGTCTCCAACAAAGTTTGTTCTCAGTTTTTTTTCCTGTAGGACTAATGAAATATTAGCACACACATTTGCATCATTAAATGCCACACAGGCCATATAACTTGCATGCCATGCAAATATTCGGCATATTTTATAAGGCATCGGGTTGTGGGGTTAATGCTAGCACCAGTCGGTAGCCGCTAGGGATGGGCCACGTGGCCTATAATTTTTATTGCAGCCTCCCGTAATAACAATATACATCATGATACATTGTTTGGTATATATATATATATATATACATATATATATATATACATATATACATATATATATATATATATATATATATATATATATATATATATATATATATATGTATATATATATGTATATATATATATATATATATATATATATATATGTATATATATACATGTATATATATATATATTAGGGGTGGGCAAATTAATGCGTTAATTACGAGTTAACTCATCAATCTATTAACGCCGACAATTATTTCATCGCGTATTTGCGTATGTTGTTTACATGCTTTTATTTTGTTAACGCTTTTTCTTATAAAGATGGCGGCGCCCGGACGGGGTTCGGCGTGGAGGAGCTCTTGGTAAAGATGGAACATTTGGCAAAAATACCGGACAATTCTGCAAATTTCATGGCTGGCTTACAGCGTGGTCACTCCGTGATCACTTACGACCGCCACATAATTCTGAATGTGGATGGATCGGGCCGTTTTGGACTGAATGACGCGTGCTTGCTAGACCGGCTAGCTAGCATGGGAATACTTTGCCGGCTACATCCAGCGGCCTGTGAAGCAGCGGAGTATATGTGTTGTCTGTCTATTTATGAATAATGCAGACGAGGAGTGTTGGCTGAGTTCTTAACGTTTACTTTCAGAGCGTGCATATCACAACATACAAGATGCCGTCATGGCGACACAACCTATACCGGGCTACCGCACATGCTCGTCACTCCTGTTGCATGCTGGGTAGGGTAGTTCTTTTTTTCCCTGGCTCATAACATCACAATATAGTACCATGTATATGATGCGTTCAGTTTATCAAAGCACCAAGCAAACAATCGGAAAATTCCCATCATATCAACTCCTAGATATGGTCATAATTATTTTAAGTGCACTACGCATAATAAACACAACATTATTAATATTGCTACTAAGGATAATTTAACCAAAAATTCCCTAAACCAGCCCACTACCTATAATATAGTTTTTTTAAACATAAGATCCCTGATAAAAAAAATGTTCCTGCTGTTACCTCAGAAATTGCCTGTTCGGATGTTATGATTGTGGCTCAGAGATTTGTATGTAGATTATATTTATTTTCCATAACAAAGAGGATAACTTAAATACCCTGGCAGTGGAAATAAGCTTAAATGTTTGTATTTACATTTTTTGAGTTGATTTTCATAAAATATGCTATTTAACTGCTACTGTTTAACAAGTACGTATTTGAATTGTGTTTGCACAACAAATGTTTTGGCGCTTTTGTTCATGTGGGAGAATATTCCAATAAAGGTGCACTACACACTACTTTTGAATTCATTATTGGGCTTTGTGTATACAATGCAGTTAGTCGCGATTAATCAGAGAAAAAGTGCTATTAACTTCGATTAAAATTTTTAATCGTTGCCCAGCCCTAATATATATATATATATATATATATATATATATATATATATATATATATATATATATATGTATATATATGATAATAGAACCATTTTAATAAGTGTTACAAAGGCTCCTAATTTAGTTGCTCATGCATGTGATAACTTATTGCGTCATTCCAAGTATTATTTACTCACAACTATTATTCTACCAACAAATTTACTGTTAATATGTGGTTACTTTATTTTGCAACAATGGTTCTACTTACACTTCTGTTAAAATGTTTTGAACACTGTAGAGAGACGGAGCGGACGAGCCGACAGCAGGCTCGATACAAACGGTGGTCCCTGCCCAAAATGGCGGCCAGGAGGCGGAGCAAGCAGCGGAGCAGAGAGGCGGGGCACGCCTGGATCGACACTGTAGCCATCAGAGTCAGGTGCGTAGTTCACACAACCTGCTCTCAATCCCTACATCTACTTCTGCAGCATAAAAGGGGAGAAGGAGGAACAATCGGGGCAGAAGTAAGAGGGGAAACTACGGCAAACAACAGACCACGAAGACGACGAGATCGACCCAGAGCGAGATGAGCCCCCGCGGAAGAGGCAGCCACCGGCCCCCGAAAGGTGCGCCGCGACGAGCAGGAAGGAACGGCGCACTAGAAATTGGCACGACCCGACTGGCAAGAAAACTCATTCATTGAAATAATAAATGAGAGTCAAACCTGCTACCATCGTTTTGCATCGATGGTTACGGAACCCCACACGATGACGGCTGGAGACCTGTCACAAACAGTTATTCTTCTGTTGTTTGGATACTTCAGATTAGTTTTGGGTGATACTACACATTTGGGTATCAATTCAATGCCAAGTAGTTGCAGGGACATACCAATGCTGATACTTAAATTGTCAATGTCATTCAATTTTGAAAATGTTTATCCCAATTATAATCAGACAAAAGCACAACACAATATTAATCCGTTTTTTAAAATATTTAATTGGTTTTGACTATTGGCCCTCCTGTATCCAATGACTAATTTCCTGAGTTTTTTAGGCCACTTACTCAGTGGCCTAGTGGTTAGAGTGTCCGCCCTGAGATCAGTAGGTTGGGAATTCAAACCCCGGCTGTGTCATACCAAAGACTATAGAAAATGGGACCCATTGCCTCTTTGCTTGGCACTCAGCATCAAGGGTTGGAATTGGGGGTGAAATCACCATAAATGATTTCCGGGCGCGGTACCGCTGCTGCCCACTGCTCCCCTCACTTCCCAGGGTGTGATCAAGGGGATTGGTCAAATGCAGAGGATACATTTCACCACACTTTGTGTGTGTGTGACAATCATTGGTACTTTAACTTTAACTTTAATTTTAAACAATAACAGAAAGGACAAAAAAAAGTCATAGTAAAAAAACAAAACTATATAATTTTCTTCGGAAATTGGCTATATTGCACAACCCCAGTGTGTATATTAACATTAGCCCATGCAATTAACCACACATGTAGAAATACATATTGTTCTTACAGTTGGGAGAGGGGCCGTGCCAGCAATCTGGGGGTTACTGGTTCAATCCCCACCTTCTACCATCCTAGTCACGTCCGTTGTGTCCTTGAGCAAGACACTTCACCCTTGCTCCTGATGGGACCTGGTTAGCGCCTTGCATGGCAGCTCCCGCCATCAGTGTGTGAATGGGTGAATGTGGAAATACTGTTAAAGCGCTTCGGGCTCCTTAAAAAGGGGTAGAAAAGCGCTATAAAACCATTTACCATTTTATTTACAATTTATTTTAATTTAAAAAACAAATGTATCTTTACATGTTCTGTTGTTTAACATTAACAACAACTCATGCAATTATTCACACATGTATAAACACATATTAATCTCACATTTTATCTTGAGCACACATGCTTCTTTACCTTTTCTGTTTTTTACACTGAGTTACTGTGCATTGAAAAAAAAAATAATGATAAGATTTTGGTGGCTGTTTTTTTCTTGACCTAATATCTACGGTCATAGTTTTACCGTGCGTTGCTGTAAATATAAAAATGCTACCACTTTTATTTTCACAGTAAATTTCTGCTGCCTAAGCTGTCGGTATTTTACTATAAAATATATATTTTACAAAGATAATAAAACAGTTATTAGCAAATTCAAGTATAACAATTTTTATAACATCCTTTATGACATTTTAGTAATAACATTGCATTTGTTTGTCAATATTATGGGATCTTTTTTAAGGTTAATTCAAATGTTGCATGCAAGTAATCTATTGTGATTAATTGAAATCAATAAGAATGTGAAAGTGTGAGTACTCTGATTAAAAAAATAAATTTTAAGTGTTTTTTGTTTATGATTTATTCCTTTGAGTGATTTTAAACAAAATACATGAATTACCATAAACACCATGATTTGTGGTCGTTTGGAGATTAATAAATAAAAAAGCACGGTTGTAGTGAAATGGTCTTTTGCAGGTCGGAGCAAGGATAACGCATCTGTCTGTGGCTTAAACACTGTGGACAGAAGCATGGATTATCAATACACAAGCACTGGAGAGCCACTGATTCGAGTGGAGCGTACCTTCTATAACCTCGGTCATAAGGAGGATCGATAATAAGTAATTTGCGAGCAGCACAGGATGCGGGAGCGGTAGGTTTGGATTCATTGCTCATACATTTTCATATACAGCCATGTAAAAAAATGAGGACGCCTCATACATACTTCTTCTGAATGGCTAAACATAGAAGGGTGGAGATTTGTCAAACCCTGCAGCCCTGGGTTGCCTGTGCTGGTACAGTGGAACCTCCATTTACAAACCACAGACCTAATAAAAATATGCTTTAGTGTACAAACCTTGAGCACTGAATGCCTCGCAGCACAGCCATTGTGGGCGGGCTGATGGATCGCCGGTGTACATCCAGTCAGCACAGATGTTGTTCGCAACTGTGCTCAGCGCTATATTTTAAATCCTTTATACTGCATTTTTTTTTTTTTTTTTTTTTTCCTGCGATGAGGTGGCGACTTGTCCAGGGTGTACCCTGCCTTCCGCCCGATTGTAGCTGAGATAGGCCCCAGCGCCCCCCGCGACCCCGAAAGGGAATAAGCGGTAGAAAATGGATGGATGGATGGATACTGCATTTTTCTGGTTTTGCTGGATCAATATGTGTGCAAAGAAAGCAATTGACAAGCGGTGCATCCGGTTCACCCACATCTGCGGTTCTCTCCAAGGTTTCTCATAGTCATTCACATTGACATCCCACTGGGTTGTGAGTTTTTCCTTGCCCTTAAGTGGGCTCTGAACCGAGGATGTCGTTGTGGCTTCTGCGCCCCTTTGAGACACTTGTGATTTAGGGCTATAAAAATAAACATTGATTGATTGATTGGCAACATTCAGAAACACTTGACTTGAAACATTCCAGAAGCATCCTAAGTGTTGTCTACACAGCCTTCTCTTGCTCCATTCCACTGCACGCTGAGAAGTGTAACCAACAAAGTAAAGCAGATTTTATTTTCTATTCAAAATCAGAATCAGAATCAGAAATACTTTGGTAATCCACGAGGGGAAATTAAGATTCTCAGCACAATCCCATTCAAGAGCAGACAAACATTACAGGGAGACCGAACAGGATCGCTGATGGGTCTGCCAACTTCCAGCGCCCCTTACAAAAAGGTGTGAAACAGGTAAACACTGGGGGGGGGTGAGAAAAATAAATTTTAGTCTAAGCCTGGACCCCTGCAGAGGGGGTCCAGACTGAGGCCAAGGGAAAAAAAAAACTCAAAACCATAGCATACATAAGCATGTGTGTAAGAGGGAAACTTGAAACATCAAAGAATACAAAGGATAAAAAAGACATTAAAAGAGCTCAATGTCTACTGTGGTGGCCTCTGCGGTGTGCCACGCCATCGTCTGCTGGGGTGGGGGGGATCAAGGCCAGAGACAGGAGCAAACCCAACAAAGCAACCAAGAGAGCCAACTCCACCCTCGGCCACCCACTAACTCTTGGCCAGTGTCCAGTCCGCATTGGTTGAGCGAGGATGCGTCTAAAGAGACCGAGGTGTCTGATATCTGCTCATTCAGCCAAGACACCGTGAAGCTTGTCCGTTCCGGCACCCAGCGCCAACTCTGCAGACATGTCTCTTCATCTGCATCTTCTCCAGTCTCTCCAAACAGACTCCGGTGTGGCAGAGACCCAGCAGCTGGTCTCCATGGCCAAAAGGCTCCCGGGAAGCAGATCCAGAAGTTCATAAAAAAAGCACAGCAGAAGCATACTTGCCAACCCTCACGAATTTCAGTGCCTCTCCCGAAAATCTGCCGGGACAATCATTCTCCCGATTTTCCCCCGTTTAACAATATTGGGGGCGTGCCTTAAAGGCACTGCCTTCATCGTCCTCTATAACCTGTTGTTACGTCCGTTTTTTCACCATACAAACAGCGTGCCGGCCCAGTCACATAATATCTGATTCTTATAAATAAATAAATGAGTTGTACTTGTATAGCGTTTTTCTACCTTCAAGGTATTCAAAGCTACTTCCACATTCACCCATTCACACACACATTCACACACTGATGGAGGAAGCTGCCATGCAAGGCACTAACCAGCACCCATCAGGAGCAAGGGGGAAGTGTCTTGCTCAGGACACAACGGACGTGACAAGGTTTGTACTAGGTGGAGATTGAACCAGGGACCCTCGGGTTGCGCACAGCCACTCTACCACTGCGCCACGCCGTCACACACATTAGTGAATGCAAGTCATATTTGATCAAAAGCCATACAGGTCACACTGAGGGTGGTCATATGAACAACTTTAGGACTGTTACAATAATGCGCCACACTGTGAACCCACACCGAACAACAATGACAAGCACATTTCGGGAGAACATCCGCACCGTAACACAACATAAACACAACAGAACAAATACCCAAAACCCCCTTGCAGCACTAACTCTTCCTGGATGCTACAATATACACCCCTGCTACCACCCACCCCCCCACCCCTATCTCCTGAATTCGGAGGTGTCCAGGTTGGCAAGTATGCGCAAAAGTCATGAAAGTGCCAACCCTTGTCACACAGTCCATAAGGGGCCCGAACCAAATTGCAAAAAACAACAAAAAAACACATGTGAAAACAAGAAGGAAACATCAGAACCACAAAAGAATGACACAAGAGCATAGAGCTCCTGCCACCAGCAGCCACGACATTGGCGCCATCTTGGAAATAAAAAAAAAATCACGATAATTAAATAAATGAATGGGTTGTACTTGTGTAGCGCTTTTCTACCTTCAAGGTACTCAAAGCACTTGGACACTACTTCCACATTCACCCATTCACACACACATTCACACACTGATGGAGGGAGCTGCCATGCAAGGCGCTAACCAGCACCCATCAAGAGCAAGGGTGAAGTGTCTTGCTCAGGACACAACGGACGTCACGAGGTTAGTACGAGGTTGGGATTGAACCAGGGACCCCCGGGTTGTGCCCGGTCACTCTCCCCACTGCGCCACGCTGTCCCTGTTGCGAAGAGTTAAGCAGTTTTGTGATTTCTAACTCAGTGCACCACACCGTAGTTTGGACACCCCTGTCCTATTACTTACGTGCAAGAATTATGTTGCGGTTGTCGCCCCCCCCCCCACACACACACACTTTTATGTGTGAGTCCGTATTAACAGCAATTTCAATGACGCAGCAAAAGTGAAGATTAGAGGTGCAGCTCTGTCTGTGAAGATGACAGCAAACCGATGCAGTGTTCTCAAATGTAACATATAGGTAAATGTGCATGTGTGTGCGTGCGTGTGTGTGTGTGCGTGTGTGTGTGTGTGTGTGTGTGTGTGTGTGTGCGTGCGTGCGTGTGCGTTTGCGTGTGTGTGTGCGTGCGCGTGGGTGGCATGGCGCTCTGAGGCATGACCGGGTGTCACTTCACCGACACACTGACTGCACACTGTGCGGAATATTAACCAGCTTGATCAAACACACACTCCCTGACACAAAACTGCATACTCACGAATAATTATCAGCAATGCAAAGTCAGGATGCACAACACTCGACGCACTCTTAACGCCAAACATCTGTAAAGACGAGCACTTAAACACACACACACACACACACACACGTTACTCCGGAGAAGCTTGCTGTTTGATTTATAATGAACATACCCCCTTTGCAGTGTGTCGCCCAAAGGTTTTAACATAATGCACATGCACACATACTGTATGCTATGTATTGATACATGTAATGAATGATGGTGAAAGGACAACCAGATGAGTATTGGTGATATCTGATTGTGTGTGCGTGCGTGTTTGTGTGTGATTTTGCAAGATCTGACAGTATTTTCATCATGAGGCTTCAAGCTACTGATTTCAGTAAATCCTGCATGTGTGTGTGTGTGTGTGCGTGTGTGTGTGTGTGTGTGTGTGTGTGTGTGTGTGTAAGCCTTCAGTCATGCACATATGGACACCCCGCAGAGTGTACGCCGTGTGTGTTGCATGTAGAGTAAATCCTGAATTTGTAGGCTAGAATTGCTCTCCCACTTGTACAGTGCTGACTGGGATTAATGCTCCTGGATTATATCTTCAGATCCTTGAGTCGGTGGTGTGATACGCTACATAGACTCTCAGCGTGTGGTTCACGCACGAGTCATTACGTGTTAGGTTTTATTATCCGTGCTCGTGATGAGCTTCCCACAGTATATTAGCAGAGTTTCTCAGATGATTTGCTCTTTTTATCCAAGGAGACATTATGAATTGCTGAGATGGATGTGAGTTTCTGCTTAGGTTTCTATAGTCAAGCTATGTTGTATTTTTGTTTTTTGTTAGAGATATTATGCCAGCAGAAGTCAAAGCAATACAATGTGTACTCTGGAACATTACACGTTGAAGAATTACACCTTTAAAGTTGCAAAAAAATAAAAGTTGCATCGTCTTGCTTTTTCTTAATGCAACCACAATGATGGCAAAGAGGAAAATTGTCCTGGTAACCATGGAACCAGGAATGGTACTTGGAGAGAAGTGACTTCAGGGGCTCTGCTTCTTCCCACTCCTTTTTCAACATGTTAGAATGTGAAACTGTAAACATGTTGTGGGGGGGCGTGGCCTGCAGACCTCCAGCGAAGCGGGATCAGCCAGGGCCGGCTTCGAGATCAGCGGCAGGTGCAAAAATGACACAGCTGAGAGTGTTTGTCTGATCACCTGTCGCTCTGTTAAAGGCAGCAGTCGGGAAGGAGAGTTTGGTGGATGATGGAGGACAAGCATGAGCATGAAAGAGAGCCAGGACTGACACATAACGCATTGACTAAAAAGGAGCACGGAGAACATTCATTGAAAAATAAATCATTGTTCAGAACTATGAATAAAACTGTCATGTCCGTGATTGGTGGTCCAAAGAACGCGGAAACCAGACACTTCCACACATGTTTTTTTATTAATTATTGTAGTTGTTGTTTTGGGATTATTTTTCTTCTTCTTTTTTAAAATGTCCGAAATAAACATTTACTACACAATCCAATCCAATACAACATAAAATGACAAATAATGTGCACTGTCTAGTTAGGCAGAACAAAAAATAACGTTTTGAAAATGTTAAAAAAACATATGTCAATTACAAAACCCAAAACCAGTGAAGTTGGCACGTTGTGTGAATCGTAAATAAATCGTAAATTAAAATGAGTGGACTGCAAAGACAATATATTTAATGTTCGAACTGAGGAACATTTTTTTTGTGCAAATTATCATCAACTTAGAATGTAATGGCAGCAACACATTGCAAATAAGTTGGCACAGAGGCCTTTTTACCACTGTGTTACATGGCCTTTCCTTTTAACAACACTCAGTAAACTTTTGAGGACTGAGGAGACCAATTTTTGAAGCTTTTAGGTGGAATTATTTCCCATTCTTGCTTGATGTAAAGCGTAAATTGTTCAACAGTCCGGGGTCTCCGTACTGTTTCAGTAATAATTGAGCTTGATAGTCCGTTTTATTTTTATGTTTATTTACATATTGAGAATAATGAAAAGTTATTGACCTGTTATTTGCAATATAAAAAAAAAGTTTATTGCGGTTGAAATGGTTATTTAACAGTAATTTGGTCTCAAAATAATGCTGATAATACCGTATTTTTCGGACTATAAGCCGCTACATTGTTCCTATGCTTTGAATCCTGAGGCTTGAAAAACAATGCAGATAATTTATGTAACGTTTTCCACTAAAGGCTATAATGTTTTGTATTCAGCAAATAATTTTCATAAAACACAGACAGAGACACTGAAAAAGTGTGTTATTGTTTGTGCGATGGCCCCATTTTTTTGGGACGAGTTTGCTCACTGCATTTGTTGCGATTTGAATATGTACTTCCTGTTTCGTGTCTTAAATGCCGTTTCTGCTCAAACGGATTCTTCATTCATTACTTGAAGCAACATTTGTATATTTTGCAATTTAACTAAAACGATTCATACTTACTAAAACCGTGATGTCTGTAGGAGTGTTTTCATGCACATTTGTGCATGCTATTGTAATCTAATCCAGCTAGCGTTGTTAGCATCAGCTAATGTGCTACCATATTTACAAGTTTATGTGTTTTTGATAGATTGATTGAAACTTTTATTAGTAGATTGCACAGTTCAGTACATATGCCGTACAATTGACCACTAAATGGTAACTCCTGAGTAAGTTTTTCAAATTGTTTAAGTCTGGGTCCACGTTAGTGTTAGTATTATTAACTTACAATTAAATTATTTTTGTAAAGTCTCAAATTCTTAATTCACCAAAACCGTGGAGTTATTGAGTCTGTTTAGCTGAATGAAGAGCTAGCTTCCACTGCTAGTGGGTCCATGAAGATGACTTCTGTTATGTTTGATCCTGTAACGATTGGGGCGCATGGTAATGCGGAGTCGTTCTCCCAATGATGCAGTCGGGATTTGAACACAGCGTGAAGGTAAGAAACAAATGATTTATTAAAAATTAAATCAGACTTTGACAAAAACGAACGGAACTAGCATGGAAGCTAGCATAGGCAGAACTTGGTAACCAAAGTTGTCACTGTTGTGTGAACACAAACTAGGAAGCAAGACTGAATGAACAGAAAAGGCAGGCTTAAATAAAGACAGTAATCAGAAAACACAGGTGCGCGTTCGGAACAGGCAGCAGGTGAAAATAATGAGTTACCATGGAAACAAACAGAGGAGCACAAACTGGAACCAAATGAGTCCAAAACACAAAACACAAAAAGACTAAAAAAATTAAATCAAAACATGATCCGGGCAGTGGATGACAACAGATCCGCATTTTTACTGCCGTGTTACAGGCTCTGTTTGGAAACAATTAACGTTTGTAAATAAACATTCACAACATATTTAGTACTGGTATGTATCTGCAGCTTATTGTCCAGGGTGGTAAAATATTTAAAATCTTTTTTTTTCTTTTAAAATTTGGTGGGTGCTGCTTAAATACCGATGCGCTCTATGGCCCGAAAAGTACGGTAATATCGATTATCAGAAATAACTTCTGGGACAATATACCGTCCAGCAAATTTGTCATCTTGTTAATGGCGACAACATCTCTCAAAAACGGGTTTCGTTCAGTTTGAAAAGTTTTATTTAAGATCTGATAGACCACTTGGATTGCGACCAAATGACTACAGTCAACCTTTATGTGAGTTAATACAATGTGTAGTCAAGCTTATGAGATGCGATGCAAGTGTAATCCACTGTTGTTGGGATCCGCTACTCGGATCTTCACAGGTTGTTGTTTTGTTCTCTTGTTTTGTATATTCTCTCCGTATGACTCCTTATTTCCTGTTTGCTTTGTCTCCATGGTTCCTGATTTGTTCCACCTGCTACTCTCGGGTCCCGCACACCTGTTACTTGTAATCACCTTCCTTATATAAGCCTGTTACTTTTCCTTGTTCAGTCAGGGACTCTAATTTGCCTACTTGCAAGAAGTGACGACTGCTTCATATGTTTATTCACGCCAGCTTACACGCTACACATTTATGTTATTCTTAGCTCTCACGCTAAATGTTTTTGTTTTCCCTTTTTTTTGCCTTTGTGCCAAGTGGTTAGTATTTCTGTTCGTTTTCCTAGCTCACACGCTAGCTTCCTTTGTTTGCCTTTTGCTTAGCTCAAGTGTTTTTGTTTATAGCTCCCTTTGTTGAATAAACTTCATTATATCTTACCTCTTGCTATGTTCGAGCCGATGCATTCCTGGAGGGACAAACCCGGCAGCGCTGTGCCGACCAGTCGTTACTACTGTGACACTATAAATCATTTTTATCTTGTTTTATAAATTGCTTTGATGGCAATGGTTATGATGGATTTAATTGTTTAGTTTATTTCTTCAATTATTATATTTATTATTATTTTTTTGGTTTATTATTATTTTGGGTTGTTTTTTTGGGTTGTGTCTTCTCAATTGCTCTGTTGATTGCTATTTAAGAATGTGCCAGGATTGGTTTGGAATTGTATTATTTTTCATTATTATGTGTTGTGTTGTTGGACTTATTATAGTAAATACAAATAAAAAAAGACCTTGATGTAAGTCTGCGGCCAACTGAAAGAATATCTACAGAAGTTATTAAAGCAGGGCGATGAAATGATATTAATTGAGTATGATGAGACCATTTACTGAAAAAAAAAGTGTTGTTGACGTTGTAAAATCCTTTAAAATATTAGGGGCTCTTCACTACAATCACATCATCATTTTTTTAGCAGTGTCTTACTAAAAGTATAAAATTGCCCATTTAGCTCATTGTCAAATACGGTGAGCCTGGACAATGGTTGTAGTAGATTTGGCAATAAGGATGTTGTAGAAAGCATATACTAAGCCAAAGTCCAAAGTCCATCTCCCTATTTGCTGGCAGTGTGCAGTCAGCAAGCGTTACATGCAACTCATCACTTCTCGTTCGACTCCTACACACTTTTGCTTCCAGGAAGCATCGTTAGTATAGTCATGACACTTGGTTTCTTTAAAAGAACACACCCATTACAATAATTGGAAATCCTTAATGTGAACAAATGGCTTTCAAGTTTCTCACCAACAGTCTGGATTTCTTTGCAAACCGAAGCAAACCCCAAGAAGCATCACAACACACCATGTGTGGTACGCACAGCACTATTAAACAAAACGTGGGACATTATTCTCTGTTTTCTAATTACTTTGAATAATTACAATGCAGCATAATGGCCGTACTAATTGATTGTTGTTGTATTGAAATGATTGATCAGTCACGTCTCAGAGTAACTGAGGCAAAACGTGGTGCCTGACTTGGCCGCAACTAGCATGAATTGATTAACGTGGACCCCAACAAGTTAAAAAACTTATTCGGGTGTTACCATTTAGTGGTCAATTGTACGGAATATGTACTGTACTGTGCAATCTACTAATAAAACTCTCAATCAATCAATCAATCAATCAAAGGCGCTTTTGATGAAACTTTATGTTAAGGGAGGAGGTGTCCCGATACAACTTTTTCACTTCCGATATTGTAGCCCTGAGTGTTGGCGGATATTGATATTGATCCAAAACAAAGTCAGCACGAATCATACATACTTTTGTTATTTTGTAGAGTGGAATGCAAAAAAAAAAAGAAAGGCTTGATCTAGTCAAATTACTCAAACAGAGAACAATGGCAGATATGAACAACAGTAACCCATTTATTATTACACATATGTAATTGACTTATGCTGTCTTTAAGTTGAAGTAGAGTGATATTTGTTTTTTGGTGACACTTATTGACCACATAATTTATCAAGTTAAGATTATGACGCAGTAAATTGAATGATGCGGACACGTTTACTGGATTCTTTCTAACATGCTTCTGCTTTGCATGTGTAAGTAATATGCAACTACACTTATTTTAGACTTGTTTGTATTGACAAATGTACTCTACGAGACTGTGATATTGTTCAATTAATGACACTTATTATGTATGTCTACGTTGTGTGCTAGTGTGTGCTTAACTGTTGTGTAGCTTCTCGCTCGCACTAGCCTATAACCTTGTATGTTTATTTTTTGTAAATTACCTCACTAAAATACCAACCAAGTGTGCTTATTGGAGGACATTTAAATGTTAATATGGCTGTTTAGCTTTTTGCAAGTTATTGCATTTCAGGACTGCTTGTTAACAGGCTTATATGTACAAACCCCGTTTCCATATGAGTTGGGAAATTGTGTTGGATATAAATACAAACGAAATCGTCAAGTGCCAGCAACTTGAGGGTTGCAGGTTCGATTCCCGCTTCTGCCATCCTATTCACTGCCGTTGTGTCCTTGGGCAAGACACTTTACCCACCTGCTCCCAGTGCCTCCCACCCTGGTTTAAATGTAAAAAAAATTAGATATTGGGTTTCACTTTGTAAAGTGCTTTGAGTCACTAGAGAAAAGCGCTATATAAATATAATTCATTTTCAATTCATTTTCAATACAATGATTTGCAATTCATTTTCAACCCATATTCAGTTGAATATGCTACAAAGACAACATATTTGATGTTCAAACTGATAAACATTTTTTTTTGTTGCAAATAATAATTAATTTTAGAAATTGATGCCAGCAACACGTGACAAAAAAGTTGGGAAAGGTGGCAATAAATACTGATAAATTTGAGGAATGCTCATCAAACACTTATTTGGAACATCCCACAGGTGTGCAGGCTAATTGGGAACAGGTGGGTGCCATGATTGGGTATAAAAATAGCTTCCATGAAATGCTAAGTAATTCACAAACAAGGATGGGGCGAGGGTCATCAATTTGTAAGCAAATTGTCGAACAGTTTTAGAACAACATTTCTCAACGAGCTATTGCAAGGAATTTAGGGATTTTACCATCTACGGCAGTGGTCCCCAACCACCGGGCCGCAGAAGAATTTTTTCTAAATTTTTATTTTTTTATTTTTTATTTTTTATTAAATCAGCATAAAAAACACAATATACACTTACAAATAGTGCACCAACCACAAAAATCTCCCTTTTTCATGACAAAAACGTCCCTTTTTCATGACAAAGAAGAAAAAAAAAAAAAGAAAAAAAATGGACACCCTCCGGGCCGCGGGACAAATTATTAAGCGTTGACCGGTCCGCGGATACAAAAAGGTTGGGGACCACTGATCTACGGTCTATAAAATCATCAAAAGGTTCAGAGAATCTGGAGAAATCACTGCACGTAAGCGATTATATTATGGACCTTTGATCCTTCAGGCAGTACTGCATCAAAAACCGACATCAGTGTGTAAAGGATATCACCACATGGGCTCAGGAACACTTCATAAAACCACTGTCAGTAACTAAAGTTGGTCGTTACATCTGTAAGTGCAAGTTAAAACTCTACTATGCAAAGCCAAAGCCATTTATCAACAACACACAAACATGCCGCCGGCTTCTCTGGGCCCAAGCTTATCTAAGATGGACTGATGCAAAATGGAAAAGTGTTCTGTGGTCTGACGAGTCCACATTTCAAATTATATTTGGAAACTGTGGATGTGGTGTCCTTCGGAACAAAGAGGAAAATAACCATCCGGATTTTATATGCGCAAAGTTCAAAAGCCAGCATCTGTGATGGTATGGGGGTGTATTAGTGCCCAAGGCATGGGTAACTTACACATCTGTGAAGGCACCATTAATGCCAAACGGTCCATACAGGTTTTGGAGCAACATATGTTGTCATCCAAGCAACATTCAATGGACGCCCCTGCTTATTTCAGCAAAACATTGCCAAGCCACGTGTTATCACAGCGTGGCTTTGTAGTAAAAGAGTGCGGGTACTTTCCTGGCCCGTCTGCATGTCCAGACATGTCTCCCATCGAAAATGTGTGGCGCATTATGAAGCGTAAAATATGACGACAAGACCCCGGACTGTTGAACAACTTAAACTGTAAATCAAGAAAGAATGGTAAAGAATTCCACTTTCAAAGCTTCAACAATTAGTTTCCTCAGTTCCCAAACGTTTATTGAGTGTTGTTAAAAGTAAAGGTGATGTAACACAGTGGTGAACATGCCCTTCCCCAACTTCTTTGGCACGTGTTGCAGCCATGAAATTCTAAGTTAATTATTATTTGCAAAAAAAAAAGTTTATGAGTTTGAACATCAAATATCTTGTCTTTGTAGTGCGTTCAATTGAATATGGGTTGAAAAGGATTTGCAAATCATTTTAATCCGTTTATATTTACATCTAACACATTTTCCCAACTCATATGGAAACGGGGTTTGTATATTTTAGATGCATGCCGATATCATCCAATACTTGTTTTTTAAGATCGGACTCATACATGATATCAATATTGGATTGGGAAAATTTCTATTTAGGGGCAGCATTATATTAGCCAATGAAATAGGAGTTCCGAACATTCTCTTTAGTGAAAACTAAGGAATCGCTGAATATAATTTTAAGGGCTGTCAAAATGATTGAGTTAAGTCATGTGATTAATCACAAAAAATATCATATTAATCATGAACACATATTAATCATGCAATTTATTTTGACTGTAAAAGCTCTTTTAACATAAAGAGCTTTGCGGTCAGTGATCACATCAATGCGTACGTCAGTAAACATTTGAGTGAGGATACTTCCAATGCCCTACTCGCTGGCAAAATTCACTCCAAAATACTGCCTGAAAGAACTTTAGATAAAACTGTTACCACGTTCTGGGCACACAAATGACATGCATTCAAGTACAACGTTTAAAACAGGCTCAGAGGCCTTGTGGTTGGAGTGTCCGCCTTGAGACTGGAAGGTCGCGAGTTCAAACCCCAGGCGAGTCATACCAAAGACTATAAAAATGGGACCCATTTCCTCCCTGCTTGGCACTTAGCATCAAGGGTTGTAGTTGGGGGTTAAATCACCAAAATGTGCTACTCACTGCTCCCCTCACCTCCCATGGGGTGCTCAAGGGGATGGTCAAATGCAGAGGATAATTTCACCACACCTGTTGTGCAGGGACGTGCACATGATTATAGCGGGGCAGGGGCTCAAAGTCAGAAAAGGGCAGGAATTTTTTTTTGGGTCCTTTACACAATATGGAAATTAATGTAAAATAAATTTGCTAATAGTAAGCTAACTCCTTAGCTGTGTGTCCTTTGTAGGTAAAAGTGATTGCCATATCTTTTGTGTCAACAAATTATTGTCATAATGAGTTAGTTCACATTATCATTGGCCTGGAAGACATGAAAAGCAACAAAACACTGGTTTATTATTGGGCTATTTATTGTTAAAGATAAGCACTTTAAAATTGAACATTGAACAGTGCAACATGAACTTTGAAGAAAATAAATAAATAAATAAATAAATAAATACTCTAATGGAAAAAACTTCAAAGTGAAAACCTGTCCTTCTTCCCTTAACTTGATGAAAACATCATCAAGTTGTAACTTATGGTCTTTCTCACTTCATGCTCAGACTAAACAACTGAAACGCAACACAGGGCCAAAAATATGGACCAGGGGCCAGTAGAGGGCTGTAGGATGGGGGCCGCCCATACCCAAATATGCTCCTCAATGTAAATTCAGGGCTTCCATGAAATGCTGTGTCAGGAGTTGCAACTAAAGCCTCTTTTCTCTCAGGTGTTGCTTCTAAGGTGTCTGCCTCTCATCTCAGGTGTGACAATTTCTGAGGTCTGTGGTCATTTTTGAATTCTGGTGCTAGTACTTGGTTTTAGCATTGCATTAAGAGGTCTGCTACCCTTAGCTGCTTCCTGGCGCTCCTTCTCCTTCCTTTTCTGTATCCTTTCTTTTTTTGGCATTGTGCTGCAGGCATAATCAACATGAATCAAGTTTAAATACAGATGGTAATATTCCTAACTGATAACCTACTTATCATATCCCCAGAATGCTGAAATTATTATTAATATTAATAATAATAATAATAAGTATTATTATTATCATTATTATTAATATTGTTATTATCATTATCATTTTGTTAACCCACACAGTAATAGCAAAGTCACAATAAACTTTATTTCTAAACCTCTACTGTAAGAGAAATGTGATCCGCCGTTAACACACTGCATGTTATTTTGAAAATCAACCCATTGTTTTATTTTGTATTTTGTACACTACTTCCTGTCTCGCACGATCCGCTCTGCTCTGTGCAGAATTGATGCGCTGTTCTCCGACGTCCAGCAAAAACAGAAGCTCACACATTGAATAATAGAATAATACATCATTTTTCTGAAACATGACCCATATTACATGCTTAATAAGTGGCGGGCGACTATACCATAACTCACAGGTTCAAGTTGCTCCACTGTCACGTCTGCCAGGGGCGCAGTTGGCTCTCTCTCCTCCCACTTACTCACTCACTTGCCCTCTCTCTCTCTCTCTTAAAGGAATTTATGAACGTTGTTTAAAGAAAAAAAAAAAACACTGGCAGAGGGCACTTTTTAAGATGAGGCAAAAAAGGGCAGGGGCTCAAGCACCCACAGGGTCCTATGTGTGCACGTGCCTGCTGTTGTGTGACTATCATTGGGACTTTAACTATAACTTTAAAAATGTTCCTGGATGACATTCCGACAATAAAATTGCATTTGTTAACAAATATAATTTTTTTCCTAGAGCAAATCTTAATTATTAATGCAATAAATTAATCCCCTGTGATTGATTAAAAGTCAAAAATATTAATTAATATGACTAAACTAATTAATAATTTGACAGCCCTAATATTTTTATGTTGATGCATTACACACGGAAGGCACATTCAGTCAGATGTCGATCCCTAGTCGCCATTATTCTATTTATGCAGAGTCAAATACTATTATTTTTTGTTAGCTCATTAATTTTGTCTTTGACATAATAAAACAAATGTTTAGGCTGCTCCACCTCTCCAGAAGAAATGGGAAGCCTGCCTCAGACTTTGAAAACCTATGCTTTTTAAAAAAAAAAACATTTTAAAGTAAGAAGTGCAAACCAATTTGGTTGAATTAAGTTAACTGATGGGGTCTAATGAGTGTAAACCACCTTTTAGCGTTGGGTCTACTGGAATATGTCTTTTCCCTGCCACACACCTGTCCTGCACACACAATAATGTGTGAAGATGATGGATGGATAATTGGGTGTTATTCAAGTGTAGCGTCTAAATGGCCATATCCAAATAGGCTTTTGTCATTAGAGGATTAATGCTGGGTGTTTACTGCTGAACTCAGTGTTTAATGGTGCAAGATAAAAACTCTCCTTGCTCAGAAAAGTACTCAAGTATCCTACTTAACACCTAAAGGGTTTATTGTAAATATTTAATTTTTAGATTCGCAACACATGTTTTAGAGCCGATAGTTTTAAATTGAAATGATAGGCTTCAAAATGACTCTCAAACTGAGTTTTTTTTTTTTTTTTGAGGGGGGGATACCAGTTGGAGCTTAAAAGATCAAAGGTTAAGAATCATCTGACTTTTCACTGGGGATTATCGTGGATTTTATTTTATTTTTTCTAGATGACGTTGAAGCACCCAAGGAAGAGCGCTTACATAAAGACCTACAGTGTATTATGGAGATAGAATGCAAAAGTCATGGGCCAAGGGTCAAATATTGATTAAATTGGAAATGTAACATTGAACTGACCCAAATCAGGAGCTAAAAGTGGATGTCAATAGAATGATTGTGTGTCCTTTTCAAATAAATAAATAAATAATATATTCACCACAGGTTTATGATTTCTATTTGTAACATATTACAGCGCATGAACGTCAGTCGCACAGGTTTGTTGCAATCATTTTAATGGTTCATTTAAGTACATAAATCTTTCGGGCAATCAAGGCACTCAGTTTCTTTTCATTTCAAAACTGTCGAAATGTCAACATACTTAAAAATATAGCAGCCGTCAAGTGGCCTTGAGAACATCAGAGCACATCCAGCCTTCACAATAATAGTGCGGCATTAACAATATAGAGGTTTATATTAGTACTTTATACTTCAAGCACTTATTGGTAGATTTAAGTCACAAAGTCCTCCTACTTCCAAAAACATGCACCTGGGGATAGGTTGATTGGCAACACTAAATTGGCCCTAGTGTGTGAATGTGAGTGTGAATGTTGTCTGTTTATCTGTGTTGGCCCTGCGATGAGGTGGCGACTTGTCCAGGCTGTACCCGCCTTCCGCCTGATTGTAGCTGAGATAGGCACCAGCGCCCCCCGATACCCCAAAGGGAATAAGCGGTAGAAAATGTATGGATGGATGGATAATTACGCTTTGACTTAAAATACTGGGCAACATTGTCCAATGTTGTGCTACACCAACACATGTAAGGATATTTGCACTTAAGTACATTTTATCTGTTAAACAAAATCACACAATCTATGGTTGTAAACACATTTTAAAAGGTAAATAACAAAATTAATACATTTTTTTGACGGTTCTGTTCAGTTCAGTTCAGTTTAAGTTTATTTCAAACATGCATACGATACAAAGTAATTCATCACATATTTCCAGTTGTTTCATTACAGCGCAGCCATGAATTTACCATGAATTGATTTACGTGGACCCCGACTTAAACAAGTCATAAAACTTATTTGGGTGTTACTATTTAGTGGTCAGTTGTACGAAATATGTAATGTATTGTGCAATCTACTGATAAAAGTTTCAATCAATCAATCAATCAAAAAAAGGAGAAGGAAGAAGCAGAGTTTATTTAATCCTACCCCTTTTCATACCTATATACCAGGGGTCTGCAACCAGCGGCTCTGTAGCCACATGTGGCTCGTTCATGCCACCGCCGTGGCTCCCTTTGGCTTTGAAACAAAATGTCAACAAATAATGGTTACTAAATTAATTACATTTATTTAGTTCTTTTTAATTTAACTGTTGTTATTTTGACGAGTTCTGGTATCTTATCATATGATAATAAAACATTTTAATATATATTTTCGATCGAAGGTAGGTAGGTAGCTAAGTAGGTAGCTAGGTAGGTAGGTAGGTAGGTCTTTATGGTCATTGCACAAGTACAATGAAACTTTGTTTTCAGCACAAACCCGTTCAATATTAGACAAACATTGGACAGGTGACAGAACAGGAACGCTGATGGGTCGCTGCAAGGCGCTTCGTAAAAGATGAGAAAAATGTAAACGCTGGGGGAGGATGAATAAAAAAATACAATCAAGGAGCCCAATCTGGAGTGGGAAAAAACCTTCATAGCAAAGCACACCTCTATATTACAACATACATTTCAACACAGAGGAGGGAGTGGGGGCTAGGGTGGAAGGCTGCCGGTACTCTGGCGCTGCCCAGTTGTCCATCACCCCTAAGGGATTTGCGTATGTCACAGCCTCTGTGCGTCATCTCTTGCTGCCAAGCAATCGTATTGTTTTTAGCGGTCAACCCCCGGTAAGCTAGCAATGGACGGATCAAAAAAGACAAACATTTCTGATGAAAATAGAACATTTAATGCTTCGTGGACTGATTATTTTGCTTTCATTGATGACCAGGTTGTTATTTTCCCTTTTTAAGTCAAATTAAATATGCCGCTGTTGTATGCCTTCAGAATATTGGCGCGACTTGATTTTTTTCAAATTCATTAAGGGAAGGACCAGTGTATTTTTTTCGAATGTTCAAAATAATTTGGTGATTTACTTATACCCAGAAATAAAATGTGAACCGTTGTCAAATGTTTGATTTCATAAATTCTATAGCATAAAGTCTAACGAAACTATAAGTGGTGTTATCGTAATTTTAGGAATTGAACAGAGTTTGCGGCTCTAGTTGGGTTTTATTTGGGGGGAAATGGGCTCAAATGGCTCTTTGTATGCTGAAGGTTGCCGACCCCTGCTATATACCTATTCATGCATGTTTCATAGCAATTTTATCCAGTTTCCTTCTTCTATGTAACAGAACAGTGAACAAATAAACAATATATCCTCGTAACCAAACAAATATTAAATACATAAATACTCTTTGTCTCAATAATTTAAAAAAGAGGGTTCAACATGTTCATCATTATTCTTGTTCTGTGTACTTTGTAGTTTGAACAGTCTCTTAAACTTAATCATGTTGGTGCCTCGTTTGATTCCCCATACATATATTCTAAAGGTTTTAAATGTTGTACAAGCAGCATACAAATGTTTTAAATAATAAATAAATAATGTTTAATAATTTCCATAATTTTGAAAAAAAATAAAGCTACATTTTGGGAAAACAAAAACACATTTAATAGGGCTGTATACTTGCAATTACTAGCGTGACTACTACTCTGTATATCGTAAGGATAACAATTTTAGTATTGGAAAAATGTAACGTAAATCACAAAAAAGCTACCAAAAACGTAGTGTGTGAAAAAAAAAATTAATTACCAGTAGGGCGTAAAAACAAGTTGACTTTTTATGCGTATTTGTGTTTCAATGTATCCATTAAACAAAATCCAAGTGTCATCTCAGGGCATTAAATCGATCGCAACTGGACAGTTTGGTTTGTCTTAGAAGACGTTTCGCCGCCTATCAGAGTAGGCTTCTTCAGTTCATGCTCATAGATTTAGATTGGTCAGATCTAGTTCTAGGACTGAGACGATAATGACCTCGATGAATGAGAACATTCATAGACCTATCCAATTTTATCTACAATCCGCAAAGTATGTAAAAACACCGTGTAAAATGTCGCAAAATGCCACAAGTTCAGTCAGCCATTTTGAATATTCCGGTTCGAACACCGGTAATCAACATAGATTTACATCACTGGAACAACGCTTCTGCCCTCTGACCATATTATTAGATCAGTCACACATGAAATATGCAAAGATTAGAAAGAGATGTGCTGTCCATCATTCACAATCCTTATGGCGTTTTTATGCATTCAAAATCGTAACTAAATAGCTAACAATTGAATCAACAATGGCAGCAGAGTGGAAGAGGGGTTAGTGCATCAGCCTCACAATACGAAGGTTGTGAGCAGTTCTGGGTTCAATCCCTGGGCTTGGGATCGTTCTGTGTGGAGTTTGCACGTTCTCCCCGTTACTGCGTGGGTACTCCGGCTTCTTCCCACTTCCAAAGACATGCACCTGGGGATAGGTTGATTGGCAACACTAAATTGGCCCTAGTGTGTGAATGTGAGTGTGATTGTTTTCTGTCTATCTGTGTTGGCCCTGCGATGAGGTGGCGACTTGTCCAGGGTGCACCCAGCCTACCGCCTGAATGCAGTTGAGATAGGCGACAGCGACCCCTCGCAACTCCAAAAAGGGACAAGCGGTAGAAAATGGATGGACAAATCAACAGACCGAGAGTCTTCTGAAGCAGCAAACTTTGCGGAAGGTAAACAAATTGGTCTGTTGCCAACACTAAGTTATTGTTAGAAATTGTTGAATGCCTTGATGGTCAAAAGGCTAGAAAATATTGGATTGTACAAACAAGTTTATGAAAAACTGCAGTAAGCCGGAATTCACAATACCAAATAAAAAACGCTGGAAAAGTCTTAAGGGTTCCTATTACAAAGCTAAAAGTCAAAACAGGAATAATGGTTCTGACCCCGCCAGTTTTTATTTTTACCGTCTGATGGATGACTTTATCGGAGATTGGTCATTGGAGAACTTCTCTTGCACCTGTGCGGATGAGGAAAACATTAACACGCCTGAGGACTACAAAGGTTCCTCAGGATGATAGCAGCATCACAAGTAAGCGAGCACCTGTTTGTGTTACATTGATTTAACTTAACTGATGTTATTTAAGTAAGAGTGAATGTAAAACAGTTACCAGCATTCATGTGGCAGCTTGGGAGAGTGACCGTTCCAACAACCTGAGGGTTACCGGTTCAACCCCCACCTTCTACCAACCTCGTCACGTCCGTTGTGTCCTTGAGCACTGGATGTGAATTCTCCCTGCCCACTGGGTGTGAGTTTTCCTTGCCCTTTTGTGGGTTCTTCCGAGGATGTCGTAGTTGTAATGGTTTGTACAGTCCTTTGAGACATTTGTGATTTAGGGCTATATAAATAAACATTGATTGATTGATTGACTTCACCCTTGCTCCTGATGGGTCGTGGTTAGGGCCTTCAATGGCAGCTCCCGCCATCAGTGTGTGAATGGGTGAACGTTGAAAGAGTGTCAAAGCGCTTAGAGTACCTTGAAGGTAGAAAAGCGCTATGGAAGTAAAAGCCATTTAGCTTCGTAACAGCTGTTCTAGGTACAGTACTGTGCAAAAGTTTTAGGCATGTGTGACAAAACACTGCAGTCGGAAAGCTTTCGAAAACGGACATATATTTTTTTTCTTTGTAATCAATTAACAAAATGCAAAGTGGCGTTTGTTTACAACAGGCTGAAGTAGTTTCTTGTTCTGTGATTTCCTATGTGCATGTATACGTACGTCATGATCGGATCAATTTATTAGTGGATTTGAAATTCCGATCAACCAAGGTTTATATCGGATTGGGGACATTTTTCACATGTAAACATCACAGTTGATCCCATGGTACTAAAGTTGTAGTGAAATTATGTGGCTTTTTAGCTTGGGAAATTGAGTCTCTTTCCGAATTGATAATTCACTCTGCACAGACCTTCAGATAAACCAAATTGCAAACATGTCCAAATATTTATGACTGAATCAGGCAAAAATATCCCCACGGAGATAATTTAATTCATCGTATATCCCCAAGGAGAAACTTTTCCAGGCATTCCTGTCATTGGTCCATGTTAATCTATTAGTGTAGCAACGGAGTGGTAATGAGTGTCCGTTCTCGGCAAATACCAGCTATTTATCATTGTTGACAAGCTGGCCCTGTCTGCTTTATGACACAGCGCAAAGTGTCAGCCCCCTCTGGGTAATGCTGTCGAGGACGACAAGACTTGACGTAAATTCTAATCTTCTTAAATCTTCTTCTATCCAATTCAGGAAATGTAGGCGGTAATGATGAAGGCTGCAAATGCCACCTCGGACCACGAACAAGCCTGCGGTGCAACGCTTAAATCGAAGCATTGAGATTGACCCCTAAAGAGTTGGCATTTCACTGCCCAAACACTGACAGTGATTGCAGACAGACTTTTTGGCAGTGATTTAAACAACAGGAGCTGACAAAATGCCGATATCAAGTGAAAGGCTCCACGTTACATAATAAATAATCTTAGTTATTATTGGCAATTGGTCATGTAGTGGTGCATCAAGTTGATGATTCTCACTTATTGGGAAGAATGGTTACTGAACTTGGTACTTACGAGTGTACCAACCAAATTCCCTCGGTACTAAAGAGAACCAATTCACGTAGAGTCAAAGAGTATCTATTATCGATTACTGGGTCGCACAAGACGTCCCATCTGGTTTCAGACACGGCATCTGTTAATTGGCAAACAGTCATACTCGTAGCGGACTGCCACTATGGAATGTTGTAATTTCCTATGACTGTTGTGGGACATGCGCATTCTGCGTCTCTCTCCGCTGCGGGTCCAACCAGAGGACCCGCCGACAGCGCACTCCAGACACGCCCCCGCGTTCATCAAGCGGACCGCGCCCACTCTTCGCCGCAGCCGGCTGCAGGACACACCTGTGACTGACGATGAGCAGCATAAAAGACCAGTGGACACAGGGATCCGGGCGGGAACTTAGTTCCAAATGCGTACCGTAAGCAATCACCCTGCGTTATGCAAACCTGCTCTCCCTGTGCCCTGTACCTCTACGTGTTCTCAGTGTCTTCTCCCGTGTCCCCACAGAATTCTCCGTCGCCCGCAAGGTGAACTGTGCGTCTCACTCTTTTCCCTGGATCTCCCTCTGGATTCTGACTGCCTCCTTTGTACCTCGACTCCTCGCTCGTTTGACCTGAACCCTCTGCCTGCCCCACGGACTTCCGCGTTCTCTTTTGTCAACACTTGGGTAAAACACACTTCAGTTAATTTACACACTTAGACTAACACCATACACTCTATAGTTTTTGCCACGCTCCAGTTACTTAGTATGTTTTCTGTTGATTGATTATTACATATATACATTTGTTAATATATATATATATATATATATATATATATATATATATATATATATATATATATATATATATATATATATATATATATTAATAAATATTTGGACATACTGCCACCTGGTGTCCGTTTGCCGTCACGTCCTCCTTTAGTCAAACATAACATTAAGTTCCCGCCAGAAAAATTAAATAGTAGGACCTGACGGCACAGTATTTTTTGTTGTTGTTGTTTTCATAGCCCCCAGTGACTTTAGCTCTGTCCCAGTGACTTTTTGTTTGTTTTTTTTGTTTTCTCGCCTTTCCTCCTTCCTTTTTGCCCCTCTCAGGATGTCTTTTTCCTCCACCATGGACAATTTTTATAGCCCTCAACACTCCGTCAAGGGACTGTTTCATTTCAATACGGGGAGGGATGAATTTACCCGGCGCCTGGCCACCCACCTCCCACCCTTAGTGTCAATTCCTCAGTCAGCTGGAGGCGTTTGGCATCCGCGTTCGGAAGGGGGGGATAGTGCTGGTGACTGTGCTGATGTGGTGGCGCATCTACACCCAGCCAGGCAAACCCCTGCCATACCTATACCATCTATTTTTCATTTTTGTACTGGTGGCTGTGCTAATGTGGCAGCACAGCTGCAACCAGACAGACTTCCCCCTACCCGAGGTATCCCACCTATCTTCCGATTTTCCCAGCCGCAGCCACCAGTCCCCTGGCTAGCCTCCGAGCTAGTACCTGTCCCGAAGCTAGCGCCTGAGCTAGCACCAGCCCCTCGACTAGCCCTCGAGCTAGCACAAGACCCACAGCTAGTCTCCGAGCTAGCGCCAGTCCCCGAGCTAGCCTCCGAGCTAGCGCAGTCCCCGAGCTAGCCTCCGAGCTAGCGGCAGTCCCCGAGCTAGCCTCCGAGCTAGCGGCAGTCCCCGAGTTAGCCTCCGAGCTAGCGTCAGCCCCCGAGCTGGAGTTAGTCCCCGAGCCAGCCCCCGAGCTAGCGTCAGTCCCCGAGCCAGCCCCCGAGGTAGCGTCAGTCCCCGAGCCAGCCCCCGAGCTAGCGTCAGTCCCCGAGCTATCCCCCAAGCTAGCCGCAGTCCCCGAGCTAGCCCCCGAGCTAGCCCCCGAGCCAGCACCAGCCTCTCGGCTAGCCCCCGAGCTAGCACCAGCCCCTTGGCAATCCCCTGAGCTAGCACCTGTCCCCAGGCTAGCCTGTGAGCTAGCACCCATACCCAGGCTGGCCCTGACTTCCGCCCCTCAGCCAGTAGCACTGGCTTCAGCTCCTCAGCCATCTCCTCGTGTTCGGCGGGCTGCAGCACGGCGCCGCCCAACTCCTCGTGTCCGGCGGTCCTCACTACAGTGCCATCCACCTCCTCGTGTCCGGCGGCCCGCACCACGGCACCATTCGCGCCCGCCTTACCGACGGCCAAGACGTCGACCGTTCTTTGGTCGTCCACCTCGCCGGCCGCAGCGGCGGTCCACCCGACGCCGCCACCAAACTTGTCCCCGACGGCTTCTGAGACACTTGGGCCGGCGACCCACCACCAGTTCACCCCTCCACCCTCCCTTGATTTTTGCTCCTGCTTTTGGGGGGGTTCAGATTCTAGGACATCTGGAATCTGTCCATAGGGGGGAGATACTGTTGTGGGACATGCGCATTCTGCGTCTCTCTCCGCTGCGGGTCCAACCAGAGGACCCGCCGACAGCGCACTCCAGACACGCCCCCGCGTTCATCAAGCGGACCGCGCCCACTCTTCGCCGCAGCCGGCTGCAGGACACACCTGTGACTGACGATGAGCAGCATAAAAGACCAGTGGACACAGGGATCCGGGCGGGAACTTAGTTCCAAATGCGTACCGTAAGCAATCACCCTGCGTTATGCAAACCTGCTCTCCCTGTGCCCTGTACCTCTCTACGTGTTCTCAGTGTCTTCTCCCGTGTCCCCACAGAATTCTCCGTCGCCCGCAAGGTGAACTGTGCGTCTCACTCTTTTCCCTGGATCTCCCTCTGGATTCTGACTGCCTCCTTTGTACCTCGACACCTCGCTCGTTTGACCTGAACCCTCTGCCTGCCCCACGGACTTCCGCGTTCTCTTTTGTCAACACTTGGGTAAAACACACTTCAGTTAATTTACACACTTAGACTTTGATTGATTGATTGATACTTTTATTAGTAGATTGCACAGTACAGTACATATTCCATACAATTGACCACTAAATGGTAACACCCGAATAAGTTTTTCAACTTGTTTAAGTCGGGGTCCACGTTAATCAATTCATGGTAAACACCATACACTCTATAGTTTTTGCCACGCTCCATTTACTTAGTATGTTTTCTGTTGATTGATTATTACATTTATACATTTGTTAATATAGATATATATATATATATATATATATATATATATATATATATATATATATATATATATATATATATATATATATATATATATTAATAAATATTTGGACATACTGCCACCTGGTGTCCGTTTGCCGTCACGTCCTCCTTTAGTCAAACATTCAAACATAACAATGACAAGAAAGTAAGCATGCCTGATACCGCTCGAAAGTAAGGCCCCACTTTTCAAGCAAGCTCGGATATGCATTAGCATTAGCAATTTCATATGGCGATTTCAACAACTCCAAATTTGGCAATCAAAAGTACAACTGAGATTGATTCATTGATTGAAACTTCGTCGTAGATTGCACAGCACAGTACATATTCCGTACAATTGACCACTAGATGGTAAAACCCGAATAAGTTTTTCAAATTGTTTAAGTTGGAATCCACGTTAATCAATTTGTGGTATAAGATGCACATTGTAAACAAACAACTGGAATATAATGAATATAATTGAATTTGAAAATCCATCCATCCATCCATCCATTTCCCACCACTTATTCCCTTTTGGGTCGCGGGGGGCGCTGGTGCCTATCTCAGCTACAATTGGGCGGAAGGCGGGATACACCCTGGACAAGTCTCAACCTCATCGCAGGGCCAACACAGATAGACAGACAACATTCACACTCACATTCACTCACTATGCCAATTTAGTGTTGCCAATCAACCTATCCCCAGGTGCATGTCTTTGGAAGTGGGAGGAAGCCGGAGTACCCGGAGGGAACCCACGCAGTCACGGGGAGAACATGCAAACTCCACCCAGGACTGCTCAGGACCTTCGTATTGTGAGGCAGACGCACTAACCCCTCTTCCACCGTGCTGCCTAATTTGAAAATCGTGATTGAAATAATTGTTTGCTAAAAAAAGAAAGTTGTTATAGATTTTACTCTCTATCATGTTTTGCGCCTCCAAGCTACTATAGTCTCCTTTTCCCCGCAAAAGGTCTCTTAATTGACATGTGGCAATCCCCCTGTGTTGCCAACTTGAAGACTTTCTTGCTAAATCAGGCAACTTTTCAACTCCTCTTTACAAATTTTTGTTCACCTTAAAAACACGACTTGCAAAAAAATCTATAGCGACTTTTTCGGATGTTTTGGCGGCAGGGTTTGCTGCTAGCGGGGTGTATAAAATAGTCAGGAAGTTTCATGGATGCAAATGATTCTGGGTATTTGTTGTGTTGCATTTATGTTGTGTTACTGGAAGGATGTTCTCCCGAAATGTGTTTGTCATTTTTGTTCTGTATTTTTTCGTCTTGTCACCCGCCCGATCCGCTGTTTGTCCGCGGACTCCGCGGATGAGACCGCAAACCGCGCATCTCTACCGCCTTGGTTTAGACCAGGGGTGGGGAACCTTTTTGGCAGAGAGAGACAAGAAGGCAAATATTTTAAAATGTATTTCTGTAAGAGCCGTGTAATATTTTTTTTTTAACACTGAACACAACTAAACATTTGCATTTTTAAGTAAGACCATCATTTCTAGAGTATAATAAGTAAATAAATAAATAAATAAAATTATTATTCTGAAGCTAACTGTGGAGGGGGCTAACTGTGCAGGGGGTGTGGCCTGCGGGCCTGCAGTGAAGCAGGGTGTTGCCAGGATTGGCTTCGAAATCAGCGACAGGTGTGTAGATGAAACACCTGGGCCTTGTTATCTATATAAGCAGCAGCCCGGAGGAGAGACTGGGTTGGGGCTGGAGCCAGAGTGCGAGCAAGAACAAAAGAGAAAAAGACAATTGCTAGAAAGCAACTGAGAGACTTATTGAAAAATAAAACAATATTGTAACCTGAAAAATAAAACAATATTGTAACCAAACAGGCTCTCATGTCGGTGCTTGGTGGTCTGAAGAACCCCCAGGAGGGCAAGCCCCACACTAACCAATAATAAATAAATAACTTCTTACCATTTACGCAACTTCTTGAACAGGTGTGGTAGAAAACGGATGGATGGATTTAAAAAGCACGAGAATGTTTTATATTTTGAACATTATTTTTAACACTGTGATTACAAGTGGAATTATTCATTACTTATCGTGTCAAGCAATGTCAGCTCAGATTTACCTGAGAGCCAGATGCAGTCATCAAAAGAGCCCCATCTGGCTCGAGAGCCATAGGTTCCCTACCCCTGGTTTAGACGGCGAGATATAAATCTTTCTTTACAGTCAGGTGGCTAAAATAAATCGCTGCCACATCCCAATCCCATTTTTCTTGTTCGTGAGTCAGTAAATGGATTTGGTTTGTTCGTTTATGTCACAACTTTCCAGTCTTTTGATCAAATGTAATCAACTCTAACATTCACTTAAACAATGCAAATTAATCAGTACATAGGAATCGATTCTGTTACTCAAAGGTCTCTATATTAGGTATTTATGTGTGTGTTCTTGTGTTAATAAATGTTTATTTGTTTAATAATAAAACCTAATATTTTGTATTTAACATTTAATAGTGAGCTTTGCATGCGGTGTATAAGCTAAATCTAGTTTCTGTTACACCCTAAAACATGTTCACATGGTAAGTATTCTATTTTTTTACGCACATGCTGTAACGATCGGTCACTTCATTTCTGTTGGTTTTCCTTGTTTTTGTATGTATTTCCCGTCAGTGCTCTTATTTTGTTAAATGTCCTGTTTGTTCCGCGGAGCACTGTTTTCTCCTCACATGTCGTTGATTGGCAGCCGGTCCACACCAGCTGCCAATCAGCATATGTCAATCAATCAATCAATCAATGTTTACTTATATAGCCCTAAATCAATCAATCAATCAATGTTTATTTATATAGCCCCAAATCACAAATGTCTCAAAGGACTGCACAAATCATTACGACTACAACATCCTCGGAAGAACCCACAAAAGGGCAAGGAAAACTCACACCCAGTGGGCAGGGAGAATTCACATCCAGTGGGACGCCAGTGACAATGCTGACTATGAGAAACCTTGGAGAGGACCTCAGATGTGGGCAACCCCCCCCCCCCCCTCTAGGGGACCGAAAGCAATGGATGTCGAGCGGGTCTAACATGATACTGTGAAAGTTCAATCCATAGTGGCTCCAACACAGCCGCGAGAGTTCAGTTCAAGCGGATCCAAGACAGCAGCGAGAGTCCCGTCCACAGGAAACCATCTCAAGCGGAGGCGGATCAGCAGCGTAGAGATGTCCCCAACCGATACAGGCGAACGGTCCATCCTGGGTCCCGACGAGCGGTCCATCCTGGGTCCCGACGAGCGGTCCATCCTGGGTCTCGACTCTGGACAGCCAGTACTTCATCCATGGTCATCGGACCGGACCCCCTCCACAAGGGAGGGGGGGACATAGGAGAAAGAAAAGAAGCGGCAGATCAACTGGTCTAAAAAGGAGGTCTATTTAAAGGCTAGAGTATACAGATGAGTTTTAAGGTGAGACTTAAATCACTAGTGTCTCAAAGGGCTGCACAAACCACAACACAAACCACTACGACATCCTCGGTAGGCCCACATAAGGGCAAGGAAAACTCACACCCAGTGGGACGTCGGTGACAATGAGGACTATGAGAACCTTGGAGAGGATGAAAGCAATGGATGTCGAGCAGGTCTAACATGATACTGTGAAAGTTCAATCCATAGTGGATCCAACACAGCCGCGAGAGTCCAGTCCAAAGCGGATCCAACACAGCAGCGAGAGTCCCGTCCACAGCGGAACCAGCAGGAAACCATCCCAAGCAAAGGCGGATCAGCAGCGCAGAGATGTCCCCAGCCGATACACAGGCAAGCGGTCAATCCTGGGTCCTGACTCTGGACGAGCGGTTCATCCTGGGTCCCGACTCAGCCAGTACGTCATCCATGGCCATCGGACCGGATCCCCTCCACAAGGGAGAGTGGGACATAGGAGAAAAAGAAAAGAAACGGCAGATCAACTGGTCCAAAAAGGGAGTCTATTTAAAGGCTAGAGTATACAAATGATTTTTAAGGTGAGACTTAAATGCTTCTACTGGGGTGGCATCTCAAATTTTTACCAGGAGGGCATTCCAGAGTACTGGAGCCCGAATTGAAAATGCTCTATCGCCCGCAGACTTTTTTTGGGCTTTGGGAATCACTAATAAGCCGGAGTCCTTTGAAGGCAGATTTCTTGCCGGGACATATGGTACAATACAATCGACAAGATAGGCTGGAGCTAGACCGTGTAGTATTTTATACGTAAGTAGTAACACATCCTTAATATATCTATGTTTTCATTCAAGCAGATAACGCACTTTATGTTGGAACGTTTGTATGCAAGACTGCTTAATTTTTCTGTTAATTGAGTAATAAAACTCATCATACCTTCTCTTCGCTCTCCTGGTTCCTGCATCTTGGGGTCACAAAAACTGGCAGCCATGCGAGTTCCTAACACATGCAGATTGATTGTAACATGCATCTTATCTACTTATGTTTGGTTCTCAAATTTGGAGGGGCTGAAATCCACATGTAAAATTGCTAATGCTAATCGTAGCATGTCCATTGAAAATCCAATGTTAATTAGCATTTTTGAAAAGTGGGGCCTAACTGTACTTTTGAGCATTTACTATCAGGCGTACTTGATGTGTTGGTATGATAAAATGTAACATTACTTTAAGGCAGTAATCTGATTTGAGTGCTGCATAAGTGCTTGTTTGCCCGCCAAGTGTTTGAGACGGCAGAGACTGTAATCTGATGTGACGTCAGTTATCAAAAATAGCACCGTTTGGTTTTACATGAATTGATACTCTGTAGGACTGGCGGAATTCAGTCGGTGTCTATGAAAGTACTAAATTCGGTCCCCATCCCTAAATACAAGCAATCCCAAAAAGAGAGTGAGACATGGTCATGGACGCATTAGCTGCGGAAAGCTAACTCTCCAGTCAGCTAAACGGACTGGATAATTCCACTGTGAATTTACAAAACTGTATCAATACAAAAAAAAAATGCAATTGTAAGTTGATAATACTAACAAAGGAACTCGAAAATGTGTTAGTATATTATCAAATGCTAACACTTCTAACTTCATTACATTGCGGCAGCACGTACAAGTATGCATAAAATCTCATCTTCAACATCACACATGGAACGGTTTAGTAAGAGACAGTTTGTTTTAGATATATTGTAAAACTTACAAACGCTGAATCCATGCGAGCAGAAAACGCTATGGACGGTTAGAAGAATAAATTGTAATTCCGGTTCATGGTTCAGTCTAAAAAGAAGTGCGATACAGCACCTGCAGTGAGCAAACTCATCCAAAACATGAGTTTAATGCTGCATAGTGTGCTCTCTCCACCATGCATTCATTCATTTGGAAAGAGTCAAATGTGCTTTATGCAGTTCCAACTAAAACTGGACAAACTATTTTTCAGCAACCACTAAACCAAAAAAATAAGTATATCCATTGCTGAGCAAGGTTGTTAATGTATTTGATGTCCCAGCATTTTCCGCCTGAAGGTCTGTATAAAACAACCATATACATGACAATAGACATCCTGGTTTAATGTGATCTTCTATTGTTAACGAGGCGGTGGAACATCTCCATCAACATTTTGCAATACATCACAGGGGTTAGGACATGGCTCCCTCCGGCGATTTTATTTAATTTTCTTACCACTCCTTTTACTACATTATGCATTGCATCTATCATGGACCTGACTCAACAAGCTTGGTAATTGGTTCTGATAATGACTTTCCAATACTGCTGGGATGCTTGTGATGTCACGTCTGGAGGCCATGTGCACAAACTCATGCAGATCGAGGTCGAACACAGCATATTCCTGGCAAGGGGGTCAAGATTGAAAATGTCACATATGTGTACATCGTCATGTAACTACTGTATACAATAGTCATGTGAGAGAATGAGATGGCCAATCTTTCTCAAATTTTACAGACATGTACTTGTCAGTCATCTGAAGGGGTGTACCAGATTTTAGGCTAAACACACTAAAGTTAGGAGTGGATAAAAGGGACAAGCGGTAGAAATGGATGGATGGATGGATTTTTTTATCGAGCAGCATTACGACGTATGATACATTTCAAGTCTAACAGACTCATGGGGTCATGGTCAATGACCCACTAGCTGTTACAACAAGCTCTCAAGTCAGCTAAACATGTTGTCGTATTCTTTGATCATGTTTAGTTTAGTTCTCCCGTCCAAAGGCAAAACCCAGTAACTCAATTTTGGTCAAAACTGAGCTGATAATAATTTTGGAGTTACTAGGTCTATTGAAGACCTAGTAACCGTGGGGCGGCATAGCTCGGTTGGTAGAGCGGCCGTGCCAGCAACTTGAGGGTTGCAGGTTCGATTCCCGCTTCCGCCATCCTATTCGCTGCCGTTGTGTCCTTGGGCAAGACACTTTACCCACCTGCTCCCAGTGCCACCCAGACTGGTTTAAATGTAACTTAGATATTGGGTTTCACTATGTAAAGCGCTTTGAGTCACTAGAGAAAAGCGCTATATCAAATATAATTCACTTCACTAATTCACTAGGTGATATGCTTTACGTTAGTGTATGCGATATTATAATTTGTTCCGTAAGTAAGCTGTTACGCGCATGGCAGGACCTCAAGGGTATCTCTAGAAGTGAGTTACTAGGTTCTGCTTTTGGACGGGAGAGTTGTGTTATGATACTTCAAGACTCCATTAGTTCCTGTTTTTTCCACTCCCTGTTTTGTTTCCATGACAACCCATTAGTTTTCACCTGTCCTCATGTCACGCACCTGATTCATTTGGACTCACGCACCTGTTGTTAATCACGTCACCACTATTTAAGCCTGTAGTTGCCAGGCAGTCAGCCTGGCGACATCACATTCATGCTCTGCACTCTTGACACTCTGAGGTCAAAGTTCATGCTGCTCTTTTCTTGCCACATTAATTAAAATATGTCATTACCTTGACGTTGTGTCCGGTTCAGTTGCTTTGCACCGCGGGAAAACAAACCGCACCAAAGTCCTAGTCTTGACACATGTGGCGTTTCACAACAACATTACTATGTGGTGTATTAGAACAATATAACCAGTAAGGGTACATGTTTTGACATATTTTAACTCTTATTTTCAGCGATTCACAAGTCAAAGAGTTATCTTACATAACCATAAAAATTGATTGTAAGATCAGCTTTAAGATCCTCTCAATGTAATCTTCTGGATCTAGAACAATTGGACAATTGGAATTTTGAGATAAGAACACACGTCTTTTCCTTGTACGTGTCTTCTAAATAATGAAAAACTGCTAGTATGAGGCAGCTCACAATGCAAGGGATGGGATTCATTTATTCCGCCTATAATGCCCTCTATAAAAACATCTCAAAGCTTCCAACGACACTTCATTTACCTGCATACTATTTTTTTTTTAAATTATTATTTATGATAGTCAAACACACTAGATATAGAGAAATTATTCTCTGCAGTGGACCCATCACCCTTGATCACCCCCTGGGAGGTGAGGGGAGCAGTGAGCAGCCGTGGTGGCCGCACCAAGGGTTCATTTTTGATGATTTTACCCCCAATTCCAACTTTTGCTGCTGAGTGCCAAGCAGGGAGGTAATGGGTCCCATTTTTTTAGTATTTGGTATGACTTGGCCAGGGTTTGAAGTCACCAAGCTATAGGGACATTGTTTTTGTAGGAGCTAACACAAAGGAAGTACTTTTCTGGCATAGTGACACATCCCCTTGCTCACACTGTGCCCTCAACAACTAGCCAATAGCCAGCTACTTGCCACTAGGTTTTTTGCTAATATTATTGGTTGTGACCTGCGATAAAATGAAGAAAGCGCTTTGAACTGCTTCTGCGGCATTGACTTTGAGTTAGTGAAAGGTAATGCCAGGTTACAAATCGTTCACCTCACCTGTATAGTAGAAGTTTGTGACACCAGGCAGAAAAGTTTGTCAACTTTGAAAAAACTTGTGTACTACCTCGATTTACGAATGCCTATATTTGCAACCTTTTCGGTTTACGGACCTTTGCATTGCGCCAAATACTTGACTTGGTGAATTCTAGCACGGTATATACTCCTCCCCTCTTAACCACGCCCCGCCCAAACCACGCCCCCTTTTTTATCTAGGTTGAATGTGTATACAGTAGATATACTCTCTATAGCAGGGGTGTCCAAACTTTTTCCACAGAGCCGCACACGGAAAAAATTAAGCATGCGGGGGCCATTTTGATATTTTTCATTTTCAAACCATAACAAAATATATGGATTTTTTTGTTATTTTTAATCCTCAGCGCTCCTGTGGAGCATAGAGGGTCTCAGTCACTAAAATGTTAAAAAATAAGTTAAATTATTATTATTTTTTATTTAATGCTTACAGTAAATCTTTATATCAACTTGAGGTTGATATAAAGTAAAACAAATAAGATTGTATGCCTTTTCTGTCAAAGACAACTTTGTTTTTTATAGTAAAACTTGAATATGCAGTATTTAGATAGATAGGTAGTACTTTATTGATTCCTTCAGGAGAGTTCCTTTATTTAGAAATTAAAGCCCTCAAAGATCAATAATGCAGAACACCATTGATTTTAATTATTTAAAATTTTTTAGTAATCACAGTAAAAAGTTTGATTAAATCCGACTAAATATATTTGAGATCCAAAAGGTTCCCCACTCATAAAGTGATGCATTTTTATAAAAAAATGTTTTTAAGTTTAACACTTAAATTTCAAGATCAACTTCCGATATATCTGTCAATTTTTAGTTTGAACTATTATTTTGTTTGTTTTATGCTCTTTTGTCAAAACGTTGATGTTTTTATGTGGCAGCCACACAACATATGCAATATTTTTTCCACATAAAACATTTTAAAGTGATAATTTTTAAGTAATAATTTATTATAACATAGATTTTGTTGTCCTTTTTTTTTTCGAGCAATGGAAAAAATTTGAAATAAAAACAAAAGGAAAAAAAAAACTGCCTGCATGGCAGATTTGTTTTAACATTGCCATTTTTCTCATTACATTTCACCTCATTCCACTTTTTTTTAAATGTTTTAATTTTTTTTAATTTTTGCAATACTACCAATTTTGCAATTTTTGCAGAATGTGTGGCGGGCCGGTATACAGTTAGCTGTGGGCCGTAAATGCCCCACGGGCCGCACTTTGGACACCCCTGCTCTATAGTGTCTTACTGCGGGTCGTTCTCCCAGGAATCCAGACAGACTACTTCGGACAAGTTGTGCAGGTAAAAACATGATTTATTCCTCAAGAAATCAAAGGAGTACAAAAACAGAAAGCGAGCTGACAAAAAAACGTGCCTAAAATAACACTTAACATAGACTATGGACAAGGACAACTTACGTTGACAGGTACATGTAGCAAACAATGACGGCTGACTGAGCATGGCGAGCAAGGTGAATAAAAAGCTCTCTGATTAGTGGTTGACTGCAGCTGAGATTGGGACCACTAACCAGATGCAGGTGAACCCAATTAATCACCATGGTGACCAAAATAAACCCAGGATTGCACACAACAGGGACTAAGGGAGTCCAAAACTATCAGAACATAACTAACCAAAACATGATCCGGACCACGGATCATGACAGTCTTCAAAGTCTGCATTTTTTTGTTTTATTTTTTTAACAAAAAAAATATATACTTTTGTCGATGCTACAACCAATTATTCATGTTTACATTGTTTCTTATAGGGAACTCTGCTTTACCATACAAACTATTCGGTTTAAAAACCATGTTCAGGAACCAATTAGGTTTGTAAATAGAGGTTCCACTGTATAGGGCTCTCAACAGATACAATGCAGCATATATATTTATTAGGAAGCCACACTTTCAGAGCTGGAACATCGTTAGCAAGCACTTTTCTTTTCTTTCTTTTTTTTTTTTTTTTTTAGTGAGTGAAGATTATTCTGAATTTAGCAATTTAACATAAACACAGCATCCCAACATCCAGCATCCTAGTGACAGCTAGCATTGTATATTACAGGGCTTTATAGTCAGCATAGATTGCATCCCCATTACAGGCATTGTTACGAACAGTTTTTCAATATTGGGTACGCACAGAAAAGGGATAGACATGAGTGTTCTTGTCTCACACAATGATTGTGGATCATAGGCTAAAATAAAAATAAAAAGTACAGTTCTCTTTTGAACCCAATTTATCTCCAAAAATGGTCCTACAATAAGTCAAAGGTACTAACCCCATCCACACATGCCCAACAAATCTTCTAAAGCAGCCCGGATTAGTAACCACTCCTTGCAACAATGCCAGTGACGAGGCGACCTGCAATGGCGCCGCTGGGATCTGTGACAACTCTTTCTGACCGATGCCATTTACTTGAGCTAATCCGCATTGATTGCATGTTGGGCCTGACCTAATCTCACCGTTTAACAGGAAATGGATTTCCCATAATAACATCTCACAAAACTAAAGCTGGGCAATGAGAGCTTAGTGACAGGCATTGGTCGTCGTGCCTTATGATGATAATAATCATCATTGTAATAATGGCAGTTGTTTGTTGTTTGATAAGCAAGTCTGTAGATACTTTATCGAGCTCCCCCGCACTTGCTGGCAGGCAGTATTAGGAACCCACACTTTCAGAGCTGGCAAAACCGGGTAAGCTCTTAAAACATGTTCATATTGTGGCGCTAGTTTGTGTGTGTGCATGTGTGGGTGTTGAAGAATGTAATTATAATGTAACCAATGTTGCCTGTCTGGAGGATAAGTTCATGTGTTGAAACATCACCAATGGACGATGGATGTCTGACATGAGATGGCCGAGTTAGCTAAGGTCAAAAACCAAATCAATATGCTGCATGTTTATTATTTTTTATATATATATATATATGTATATATATATATATACAAATTAAAAAACATATGAATTTTTATACATCTATATATGTGTGTATATATATATGTATATATATATATATACATATATATATGTATATGTATATATATATATATTAGGGCTGGGCAACGATTAAAAATTTTAATCGAAGTTAATCGCACTTTTTCTCTGATTAATCGCGATTAACTGCATTGTATACGCAAAGCCCAATAATGAATTCAAAAGTAGTGTGTAGTGCACCTTTATTGGAATATTCTCCCACATGAACAAAAGCGCCAAAACATTTGTTGTGCAAACACAATTCAAATCAGTACTTGTTAAACAGTAGCAGTTAAACAGCATATTTTATGAAAATCAACTCAAAAAATGTAAATACAAACATTTAAGCTTATTTCCACTGCCAGGGTATTTAAGTTATCCTGTTTGTTATGGAAAATAAATATAATTTACATACAAATCTCTGAGTCACAATCATAACATCCGAACAGGCAATTTCTGAGGTAACAGCAGGAACATTTTTTTTATCAGGGATCTTATGTTTAAAACACCCATATTATAGGTAGTGGGCTGTTTTAGGGAATTTTTGATTAAATTATCTGTAGTAGCAATATTAATAATGTTGTGTTTATTCTGCGTAGTGCACTTAAAATAATTATGACCACATCTAGGAATTGATATGATGGGAATTTTCCGATTGTTTGCTTGGTGCTTTGATAAACTGAACGCATCATATACATGGTACTATATTGTGATGTTATGAGCCAGGGAAAAAAAGAACTACCCTACCCAGCATGCAACAGGAGTGACGAGCATGCGCGGTAGTCCGGTAAAGGTTGTGTCGCCATGACGGCATCTTGTATGTTGTGATATGCACGCTCTGAAAGCAAACGTTAAGAACTCAGTCAACACTCCTCGTCTGCATTATTCATAAATAGACAGACAACACATATACTGCGCTGCTTCACAGGCCGCTGGATGTAGCCGGCAAAGTATTCCCATGCTAGCTAGCCGGTCTAGCAAGCACGCCTCATTCAGTCCAAAACGGCCCGATCTATCCACATCCAGAATTGTCTGGCGGTCGTAAGTGATCCCGGAGTGACCACGCTGTAAGCCAGCCATGAAATTTGCAGAATTGTCTGGTATTTTTGCCAAATGTTCCATCTTTACCAACAGCCCCTCCACGCCGAAGCCCGTCCGGGCGCCGCCATCTTCATAAGAAAAGGCGTGTAAGCATGTAAACAACATACGCAAATACGCACTAAAATAATTGTCGGCGTTAACAGATTGATGAGTTAACTTGTAATTAACGCATTAATTTGCCCACCCCTAATATATATATATATATAAACCCTGGGTAACACAAGAAGTTAAAGCTGTCCTCAACAAGAAGAAAGCTGCCTTCAGGAGTGGAGACAGGGAGGCAATGAGAGCAGCACAGCGTGAGGTGAAACGACGCGTGAGGGAGGCTAAGGACAGCTACAGGAAGAAGCTGGAGCAGAAGCTGCAGCAGAACAACATGAGGGAGGTCTGGGAAGGTGTGAAAACCATCACAGGCCACAAGACAAAGACCAGAGCTGTTGTGGGGACAATAGAGAGGGCCAATGAGATGAATAACTTCTTTAACCGGTTTAACCAGCCCGTGTCCTCTCTGGCCCCCACTTCCCATCACAGCCAACCCCTCTTCTGCTCCCCTCAACGCACCTCCCCCCCAGCAATGGCAGCACCCCCCTCCACCACCTCTAAGCAGACATTAGTCATCTCTGCGGACCAGGTCAGAGGTCAACTGAGGAAGCTACAGCCAAGGAAAGCAGCAGGCCCAGACAAGCTGTGCCCCCGACTCCTGAAGACCTGTGCTGCAGAACTGGGTGAACCACTTCAAAGGATCTTCAACCTCAGCCTGCAGCTGGGAAGAGTGCCCACCCTCTGGAAGACGTCATGCATCGTTCCAGTTCCCAAAAAGAACTGCCCCAGTGAGCTGAACGACTACAGACCAGTGGCGCTCACCTCTCATCTAATGAAGACATTGGAGCGGCTATTTCTCAGCCTCCTCAGACCACAGGTGCAACATGCCCAGGACAGCCTGCAGTTTGCGTACCAGGAAGGCGTTGGTGTGGAGGATGCTATCCTTTACCTGCTGCATCGAGCCCACTCACACCTGGATAAGGGAAATGGCACTGTGAGGATCCTGTTCCTGGACTTCTCGAGTGCCTTTAATACCATCCAGCCCCGCCTCCTTCAGGACAAGCTCTACAAAATGCAAGTGGACCCCTGCCTGGTTGCCTGGATTTCGAACTACCTCACCGACAGGCCACAGTACGTCAGACTGAAGGACATCACGTCTGACACTGTGATCAGCAGCACCGGAGCACCGCAGGGAACGGTGCTGGCCCCTCTTCTCTTCACCCTGTACACCGCTGACTTCTGCTACAACTTAGAGCTGTGTCACATCCAGAAGTACGCGGATGACACAGCCATCGTCGGGTGCATCAGGGACGGCAGAGAGGAGGAGTTTCGGAACCTGGTGAGGGACTTTGTTGTCTGGTGCCACACGAACGTCTTGCAGCTCAATCCGTCAAAGACCAAGGAGCTGGTCATTGACTTTGGGAGGTCGAGTCCACGGTCACAACCTATTGTGATCGAAGGAGTTGAGGTACAGACCGTGGACTCATTCAAGTACCTCGGGGTTTGGGTGGACAATAAGCTGGACTGGACTGTTAACACGGACCACCAGTACAAGAAAGGACAGAGCAGGCTGTACTTCCTCAGGAGACTGCACTCCTTCAACATTTGTAGAAAACTCCTGTGGATGTACTACCAGTCTGTGGTTGCCAGTGTTCTGTTCTACATGGTAGTGTGCTGGGGGGGCAGTACATCTAAGAAGGACAGCTCCAGACTTGAGAAACTGATCAGGCGGGCCGGTTCTACAATCGGAATGAAACTGGACTCACTGGTGACGGTGGCAGAGAAGAGGACTGTGGACAAACTAGTGAGCATCCTGGATGATGCCAGTCACCCTCTGCATAGCATTATCAGTAGCCAGAGGAGCCTGTTCAGTGCTAGACTGCTTCAACCCAAGTGCAGGACTAATAGACTCAAGAACTCCTTTGTCCCACACGCCATTAGACTGTACAACTCCTCTCTGGGACGGGGGACGGGGGGTATTAGGATGACAGGGGATGCAAAACATTAACAGTGCAATACGTTTTCATAACATGGTCACTACTGCCTACTTTGTCTTGTTATAGTCTTATTTTACTGTTATATTGTTATTCCCGTTGTTTTTATTCTTTTTGTAATATTTCTCTATTTTGTTTCCATTTAAACCCCCATTATTGACTTTTTACTTTTTTCTTTAAATTGATCTCAACTCTGTACACTGCTGCTGGAATTTTAATTTTCCTGAAGGAACTCTCCTGAAGGAATCAATAAAGTACTATCTATCTATCTATCTATATATATATATATCTATCTATATATATATATATATATATATATATATATATATATATATATATATATATTTATATATATATATATATAAATATATATATATATATATATATATATATTTTGAAATAAAATTACTGTACTATGTTACATTTGATGCAAGGGAAGTACTGTAATATGTATAATACATGCAGTGAAAGAAAAGTACTCTACTATATATGATACACATAATGAAAGTCTACAAAGAAAGAAAAATACTGTACTATACAGTATATTAGGGATTTAAATGTTACAACAACTCACGATTCGATTCGATTGTGATGATATAGGTAACAATTTGATTCAGAATCGATTCTCGATTCAACCATAGCAGCTCAATTCAAACTGATACAAAAATGATCGGACAATCTTTTCAAAAAGGTTACAGGTTTCAAAAGCTCCTTTTGACTGCTGATACTGCCACTACTGTCAATATGTCAGTTATGGGATGTGGAAAAGTGAGTTCAGAACATTCAACACAACTAAAGAGAGATTATTCTATCTAATGAAATGGTGACACATGTCAATAGTATTAGTATCGGCCAATCTCACATATGGATGATCAGTATCAAGACATAAGACTCAGACCGGAACAGCTTTACTATAAATGTATTATGGGTCATTGTTTGCATTTTGGATTTCATAAAATATGTCCGCAGTTTGAGGTAGTTCGTCAAAGTCATGTCGTTTATCAGAGCAGTCGTAGGATCGTAACCATAGCAACTTTCAACTGGTTGTCCAACAATTTTCTTTTGATCAGAGAGCGCTTTGCATAGATGACACCATGGGTACCACATCACACTCTCCTAGTTCAATGGTGGACAGATATTCAGAGACGGCGCAAAGGATGCTGGGCGATAAGGCCGTCTCATTCAAACGGGGAAAAAGGGGGATTCTGATCAGCTGGATCTTTCTTTCATCTCAAGCTGCTCAATTATTCCACATTCCGTAACGGCACAGTTTCAAGCACCACTGATGATGTCCTTCGGAATGAGATCGTATCCGCGTCCTCACAAAAGAGGGCAGGAAATAGATTGCAGAGCGCAAGGGATGTGCACATCCACTCACAGGCCTGCAGCTGATCATTTAGCAGCTGCAGATGTGTTCATATCTGCTCACTGCAACGTCCTGCCAATCAGTCTCGGGCTTCAAGTGCGCTGAAGTTCCAAGGATTATACAACCTTCAATATATGACGGACGGGAGATTAGGAAAGCCAATGCTGCTGTGAAAATGTCACGCTGGTAAAAGGTCCACAAAATGTATAAATTTGACCTAGATAGATGTTTTTGGCAGTGTACACATGCGCATCGATCCAAGAGTCACAACCACAGTAAATCAAAACATACCCCAGGTAAATCAAAATTTCAGTAAAAGCATAGCGTATATCAATAAATATTGTTTGAATGAGTTCAAGTTGATATGCCTCGACTTTGAAATAGGTAATTTAACTGTATTTAAACTAATGAGTCTAAGAGTCCAGGTCAACCAAATTGTATGTAGTGGTACATTAAGTGTTGTATTATTTGTTCATTATTGTTTAATTCCACATAATTGTTACCCGGAGCTAGTGAAATTGTTAATAATTATTTTTGGTTGTTCCAGCCAGTCATTAAATGTAAAACAAAAACAATGCTATTAGGCATGGGTGACTTGAAAATGTACACAAACAAGTGGTCAAAAGGTCATATAAAGGCACAAAATGGAAATTGATCATTTATATACAGACTCAAATTTATTTGAGGATCAAGTGAGTGCATCAAGAAATTATACAAAAGCGTACTGTAAATATTTTAGAAGTGAAATCAAAACATTGAAATGTGTATACAAAGCTTCAATTCCACAATTTGGCATATCATCAGAAATAGGTACGGCAATTTTGCAAAAAGTGGCAATAGGAATCTCAGAGCAGCATCATGTGGTCTACATGTTCTTTAGATATTAATCTAAGTGAAGACAAATATTATAATATCTGTAACGTTAGTGTATTTTCCGGACTATAGGGCGCACTTAAAATCTTTTTTTTTCTCACACCTCGACAGCGCGCATTATAACCTGGTGCGCCTAATGTAAGGAATAAGTTAGGTTGAGCTTACCCACCTCAAAGCTATTTTATTCCGTACATGGTTTAATGATAAGTGTGACCAGTAGATGGCAGTCAAACATAATAGATAAGAGTAGGTTGCACAATGATGGCAATACGACTAAATAAGACACCGACATTCCATATGTTCCATTGAAAATATAGAACGGTACTCAAAAATCTATCAACATGTTTTAGTACGACTTTGATAAGCTATGAAGCCGCACCACTTGATGTGCTTCAACATATAGTATTATTAAGATGTGTGTATAAGGTAAGACATATTATCTGCCGGTTTGTTTCCCAATATTATGCAAAGGCAACTTTTCTTACCTTCTGGTACCTGCTTATCTGTATTTGGGATCTGCATACATTCTGAACAATTGCGCGTGTCCACCTTTCTACTCCGTGCTGACACAGTAGTCAATAAGCTTGTTTTTTTTCTCTATTTTCTGGTTATGTGACATTCATCCTCCGCTGTTGCCATTTGTAATATAAAGTAGTGTAAAGTTATTTTATCTGTCAATAAACTCGCTTTGAAAGCACAAAAACATACCTGTGTAGTGAGTTTACATTATTTAGCCAAGGAACTTTAGTTGTTAGAGAGTTCCGGTCGGACGTTTTTTCACGGGACACATTTCCGGTGTTGTTGTTTCCGGATGAGGAGATGCTGCTCCGTTATGGATTTAAGTAAAGTCAGTTAACTCCATCTTTTCACACTTCTTCCACTCCCCTCCTTGCACGCTACACCGCTACAACAAAGATGACGGGGCGAAGACGCTGCCGAAGGTGAGCGACGTAAATAAGACCGCCTACAAAACAACGCATCCTGAAACGACTGTCAAAAAGCGGGTTGAAGATGGTCTGTAAAACATAATCTTTGAAACATTTTGACCAAAGAACCACCTTTACATTTTATGTCGACCACAAGAAAGTGTTTTCCATTTTGAAAAAAAAAAAGTTTTATATATGAAAAAAGATTAAAAAATAAACCATTCATCTGCGGTGCGCCTGATAATCCGGTTCACCCTATGGTTCGGAAAACATGGTACTTTGAGGAAAGAAACCTTAAACAGAGTTGAGGCTGTCTAAGATGTTTGACAAAAAATATTTTTCTGTACCTGTAAATAAGTTATCTCATTTTATTCAAATATGATTGTTTGCTCATGCATTGTGTAGACAAGCTGAAGAGAAATGAAACTTGGCGTTAGATTGAAATTAGGTTGACCTACCAACTTCAAAGACGAATTGGCAGAATACACATAGCAACGCAGGAAGTTGCTGTATCTTCTGTATTTGCATGTGTTAAGTTCTCACTACAGGTGTTAGGTTTCCAACACAGCTGAAAATACCCCATTCCTCCCTTAGTGCAGTTGTGTGTGTTTTTGTAATATAGGGCTTTCCCACATGAATTAAAAAGCGAGGAGAGTGGAGAAAGTTTTCAGAGTGAATTAGTAGCCTGTAACTGACGACTTGCTCCAGGTTACTCTCCTCGTACGAGAAAAGCAGTCACTGTTTCGTCTTCTATTCTCTGTTTCTGTGTCTTTATAAAGTCTCATGGTATTTGACCCTGACAGTACCAATTTGACACAGCTATGAGTAGGGATGGTTACCAAATGTGTTACTTTTATAGGCACCGACCAAATCGGTACTACCAGGTATCAATTAAAGTAAACCAAACGGTGCCATGTTTTGGTATCTTTATTGCACGTGCAAGCTTCTGGTTGCGCTGCTCTGCCGGTTACTCGTGCTGCTGTTGTTTCATATGCTATTTAGGTGTTGTTTTTATGTCTTTCCTAAGTGTATTATTTTATTTGGTGTTTTCTGACTTTAATGAGTTTGTTTTGAAATCAATGAATCAATCAATAAAAGTTTATTTTTATACAGCTCTTAATCACAAGTGTCTCAAAGGGCTGCACAAGCCACAACGACATCCTCGGCTCAGAACCCACATCAGGGCAAGAAACAACTCAACCCAATGGGATACAATGAGAAACCTTGGAGGGGACTGCAGATGTGGGGACCCCCCTGGGCGACTGGTCCAATGGACGTCAAGTGGCTCTAGTTAATATTGTGACAGTCCAGTCCATAGTGGGGCCAGCAGGGGATCATCTTGAATGGAGGCAAGTCAGCAGCGCGGAGACGTCCCCAACTGATGCACAGATGAGTGGTCCACCCCGGGTCCCAACTTTGAACAGCTAGCGCGTCATCTATGGTCACTAAATAACCTCTCCAGGATGGAGGGGGGAGATAAGAGCAGAAAAGAGAAGGCAGATCAACTGGTCTAAAAGGGGGGTTTATTTAAAGGCTTGAGTTTTAAGATGGGACTTAAATGCTTCTACCGAGGTAGCATCTCCTAACTGTTACCGGAAGGGGATTCCAGAGTACTGAAGCCCGAATAGAAAACGCTCTATAGCCCACAGACTTTTTTTTGGGCTCTGGGAATCACTAATAAGCGGGAGTTCTTAGAACGCAGATTTCTTGCCAGGACATATGGTACACTACAATCGGCAAGATAGGATTGAGCTGTTTAACAGCTGCTCGGTCACGCGTGACGACAACGCTACTACTGTCATCACAAGGCTGTTCTTCTGTTGATGGGAGCGACCCCACTGGCTGATCTGTCCAATGATGTAAAATAGAAGCGGCGAGGGGAAGACAACGGCGCAGAGGAGGAAGAAGAGGGGGAATTTGGCACTGTGACTGCGAAGACGAAACACCGCCGCTGCTTGCTACAAATCAGTGCTCGGGAAAAAAATGGAAAAGCAAAGTTTGTTTTGAGTGCAGGGAATCAAACGTAATGGACTTCATAAAAACATGGCTCCAATAAAGATATTTTGCCGACCCTCTCATTGAGTTGGAGCCGTTTCCCTTTCATCCGAGCAGAGCTGTCAGGAAGAGCCGACGGAGCGGGGTCTGTCTGTCAGCTGATACAGACTGTATGCACGGCCGATATAGAATTACCATGCCTGTCACTGAGACCATTTTACTTCCCAAGAGAGTTTTAGAAACATTTTAGTATGTGCTGTGAACTAAATTCTTGGAATTTCAAGTGCATACAAAAAGTCTACTATATAACTCGGGTTGTTGGTATAGTATTGCAGTACCAATGAATGAAAAACGGCACGGACACATTTTTGTCTAAAAACTAACGATAAAGGTAAAGTTAAAACACTGAATTGCCATCAAGAAGAAGTGCTTTAAGACATGGCTAGCTAGCTAGCGGCTAATGTCCATTCACAGTCGGCAGTTCTTTAGCTAGGAAATCACTAATCCTCGTCTCCATGGCGACAAATAAAGTAATTTTTTTAGGAGTATCATCCCTGGAGGACGAGGAATATCTAAACATGCTTCACTACACACCGTAGGAGGATACGATAGCTAACCACTAATAGCAAGCTATCAATCTGAATGTAAACAAATGCCATGGGTGGATCTGCACCTGACAGCCACTGTAATGATACCAAGTACAATAGCGTATCTAGTCTATGCTACTATGATTACATCTATATTTTTTATCGTCACAAAATCTTTTTTCCTTTTTAAAAAAGTCATATTATGTTTTAAAACTCAGGAAATATGTACTTGGACACGTGAAGACTTTGAATATGACCAATGGATGATCCTGTAACGACTTGGTATCAGATCGATACCTAAATTTGTGGTACAATCCAAAACTAATGTAAAGTATCCAAACAACAGAAGAATAAGTGATTATTACATTTTAACTGAAGTGTAGATAAAATATGTTGAGTGAGAAAGTAACCAGAGATTAACAGTAAACAAACAAGTGTAGTAATAATCCCTTTTTACAGCTTGTCCCTCATAATTTTGACAAAATAGACTGATAAATTACACAATATTTCACTGCATATTTCAGCAGACAAATTAGGAGCCTTTGTTTGCTTACTTACTAGACTACTAAAAGACAAGTTGTCTAGAAAGTTTACTATTTTATTTAAGGACAAAATTGTTCTTCGATTGCAATAAGAAACATATGTTTAATGTACCGTAAGATTTGTTGTTAAAATAAAGCCAATAATGCCATTTTTCTGTGGTCCCCCTTTTTTAGAAAAGTATCAAAAATAATGGAAATACATTTTGGTACCGGTACGGTACTAAAATATTGGTTTCAGGAGTATGATGAGGCCATCGATTAGCTACTACTTGGTCACTTTTTTTATCATTTCCACAGGGAACAACCGGATATCCACTATGCAATTAATACTCCTGCACATGCTAGCTCTACCTCTACTAACTTGCCCACTTACTTACTCATGTCACTCACCCCACATACTGCCATTCTTAAACGAACACACACACACATACGCTACCCTCAAAACACCTGCTTTAAAACACGCCACACCAAAAGTGGTGATTAGTATTAGCACCTTTCCTTCAAACATAGGTAAACATTTAAACAATAAAGTATTCAGAGTTATAAAAATTGACAGGTAATAATGTAGTTGTTACAACTGTCCAGCTGTTCGGTCCGGTGCAGACCGTAGTTGAGGAGCACAGGTAAGACCTTCCCTTAAGGTTAGATGCCAATTTAATGCCTTTTAATACATATTTTAACCTTGTAAAATTATTTGTTTGTTTTACTTTGAATGTTTAATGTAGTGCAGGGGTCACCAACCTTTTTGAAACCAACAGCTACTTCTTGGGTACTGATTAATGCGAAGGGCTCCCAGTTTGATACACACTTAAATAAATTGCTCAACTTAAAGGTAAATTGCTCAATTTACCTTTAATATATATATATATATATATATATATATATATATATATATATATATATACATTTTAAAAAAATGTATTTCTGTCTGTCATTCTGTTGTACATTTTTTGCCCGTTCACGGAAGGTTTTTTCGTTTTTTAGAATTTTGATGACATGTTTTAAATAGGTTAAAATCCAATCTGCACTTTGATAAAATATATAACAAATTGGACCAAGATATATTTCTAACAAAGACAAATCATTATTTCTTCTAGATTTTCCAGAACAAAAAATTTAAAAGAAATTCAAAAGACTTTGAAATAACATTTAAATTTGATTCTACAGTTTTTCTAGATTTGCCAGAATATTTTTTTTGAATTTTAATCATAATAAGTTTGAAGAAATATTTCACAAATATTCTTCGTCGAAAAAACAGAAGATAAAATGAAGAATCAAATTAAAATGTATTTATTATTCTTTACAATAAAAAAAAATAATTACTTGAACATTCATTTAAATTGTCAGGAAAAAAGAGGAAGGAATTTAAAAAGGTCAAAAGGTATTTATGTTTAAAAATCCTAAAATCATTTTTAAGGTTGTATTTTTTCTCTAAAATTGTCTTTCTGAAACTTATAAAAAGCAAAGTAAAAAAATTAATGAATTTATTTAAACAAGTGAAGACCAAGTCTGTAAAATATTTTCTTGGATTTTCAAATTCTATTTGACTTTTGTCTCTCTTAGAATTAAAAATTTCGAGCAAAGCGAGACCAGCTTGCTAGTAAATAAATCAAATTTAAAAAATAGAGGCAGCTCACTGGTAAGTGCTGCTATTTGAGCTATTTTTCGAACAGGCCAGTGGGCTACTCATCTGGTCCTTACGGGTTACCTGGTGCCCGCGGGCACCGCGTTGGTGACCCCTGATGTAGTGTAACATTTTCTATTAAAATAAAGCCAATATTAAAATTTTTCGTAGTTCCCTTTATTTGAAAAAGTATCGAAAATAATCAAAAAGTATTGTTTTGCATTTTGGTACAGGTACTAAATTATTGGTATCGGGACAACCCTAACATGAACATACACAAAAGTACCAAAAACTGGTACTATACGGCACCATTATCAATCTCCAAGTACTTGGAGTTGGTATCCATACTTAGCTATGATATATTGACACGATTGTCTGAATAAAACAACGAGACTAAAATTTCAGTTTAACAATTTAATTCTATAAATGGGTTAAGTACAAATATTAGCAGTACCAGAGTTGGAGAGAAACTTGAGCGCTACAAAGTCTGGCACGTTCTCTAAAGTTAGTCCCTCTGCTTATGTGCTTTTTTCCACTGGGCTGTTTTTTCATCTTGAACTTGGCACCTCTTATCACCATCGAAACCTGTGAGTATGCTACGTGTGATAAAAACATGGTGGACTCATTGTGTTTCATTCGTCAAGCAGAACCAATGAGAAAGAATGCATTCCATTGTACTAATGTAGAAAATATTAATCTAACAGCTGGGATATATTAATTAGTTACAAAAATCAATTAGTTGAAGTCATCGATGATGTAAATATGTCGACGTCACGTACTTTACGTCAATACATCAAGAAAATGCCACTTGTGGTGTTCCAATCAATCGGCCACTGATCTTTATTGGCAACTGTGGAGAGGCGGAGCCAATGGGCCGACAGCGGGGCAGGGCACGCTGCAGCCCTGCCCAAAATGGCGGCAAGGAGGCGGAGAATGCAGCGGAGCGTAGAGGCGGGGTGTGCCGGAAGCGACGCCGCCACAATCTAATTCAGGTGCGTGGCTCACACACCGCGACACAATTAACCCATCGCCTCATGATGTATAAAAGGGGAGAAGGAAGAGAGATCAAAAAAGGAGTAGGAGAGCCGGCAACAGTGACTAAAGAGCAAGAACGACAGGTGGCAAGACTACAGAGCGGACCGAAGAGCGAGACACGGAGGAGCGAGCAGCCGGAGCGACGACGGCGCAAAAGACAGCTGCCTTATTGAAAAATTAAAGAGTCAAACCTGCTAAAAGCGATGTCCTTCCTGGGTGGTCAGAGGAACCCAAACGGCGACAGGGAAAGTCGTCCACAGCCACGTTCTGTGAACAGTGTGCGATTGCCAGATGCCAATCAATGTCTTTCATTGACTATGTTTACATTTACTAAATTAGTCAGAGTTCACAAATAATTTGGGTCATAAGAAGCAACCCACGGAAACACACTAATATGATTGCATCTGGCTGTTAAGTCGGACTAACACGCCTAGGTTATGTGATTAAAAAAACAGATCCCTTGAGTGGGTGAGTGCCGGAGGGGACACTTCATATCGTGCATCCACCAGGCTAAAACCGAAGCCCTTTCCACAACTGAAACGAAGAGTCAACTGTTTATTTGCTTCACAATTTAAAAAGAACGGAACATTTCGAAGTGGTGATGATTAACTTCCTTTTTTAAGACCATAAGTCAATATCTTTGACCATAAATAGTCATACAATTTACGGTTAGCACACGTCTAAGCTTGTCTCACTTATGGATGATCGGAATTGGCATCATAAAAACCTGATCGTAACAACTTTAGATACCACCGTAGAAAAGGAAACTTTTGAGCTGCACTGTAAACTGCAAATTAGAAATGACTTTTCACAGCAGCAGGCTGTAATGCACCAGCGCTTTAAAAAGGCATTAAGGGCAGGAAGTCAAACAGCTCTTTAAGTAATTTTCTTTTGTATTCCCAGAAAAACAACACGTATATAAAGTTTCTACAAAACCCAAAACCAGTGAAGTTGGCACATTGTGTATTTCGAAAATAAAAACAGAATACGATGATTTGCAAATCCTTTTCAACTTATATTCAATTAAATAGTCTGCAAAGAAAATATATTTATTAATCGAACTGAGAAACTCGTATTTCTTTTTTGAAAATAATCTTGAACATAGAATTTAATGGCAGCAACACATTGCAAAAAAGTTGGCACAGGGGCATTTTTACCACTGTGTTACATGGACTTTCCTTTTAACGACACTCCCTAAACATTTGGGAACTGAGGAGACCAATTTTTTAAACTTTTCTTCCTTGATGTACAGCTTAAGTTGTTCAACAGTCTTGGGTCTTCGTTGTGGTATTTTAGGCTTCATAGTGGGCCACACATTTTCAATGGGCGACAGGTCTGGACTACTGGCAGGCCAGTCTAGTTCCCAGACTCTTTAACTATGAAGCCACGCTGTTGTAACACGTGGCTTGGCATTGTCTTGCTGAAATAAGCAGGGGCGTCCATGATAATGTTGCTTGGATGGCAACATATGTTGCTCCAAAACCTGTATGTACCTTTCAGCATTAATGGTGTCTTCACATATGTGTAAGTTACCCATGCCAGTTGCTGGTTTTTGAAATGTGGACTCGTCACACCACAGAACACTTTTCCACTTTACATCAGTCCATCTTAGATGAGCTCGGGCCCAGTGAAGCCGGCAGAGTTTCTGGGTGTTGAATGGCTTTTGCTTTGCCTAGTAGAGTTTTAACTTGCACTTACAGATGTTACGACAAACTGTAGTTACTGACAGTGGTTTTCTGAAGAGTTCCTCAGCCCGTGTGGTGATATCCTTTACACACTGATGCCAGTTTTTGATGCAGTACCGCCTGAGGGATCGAAGATCACGGGAATCCAATTTTGGTTTTCAGCCTCGCTGCTTACGTGCAGGGATTTCTTCAGATTCTCTGAACCTTCTGATGATATTACGGACCGTAGATGGTGAAATCCCTAAATTCCTAGCAATTGCTGGTTGAGAAATATTGTTCTTCAACAATTTGGTCATGCGTTTGTTCACAAAGTGGTGACCTTCGTCCCATCCTTTTTTGTGAATAACTGAGCATTTCATGGAAGCTACTTTTATACCCAATTATGACCTCAACTTTCTAAGTCTTGTTTGCCACTGGTGCCAGATTTTTCAAAACATGTTGCAGGCATCAAATTCCAAATGAGTTAATATTTGCAAAAAATAATATTTTCCAGTTCGAACGTTGAGTTTCTTGTCTTTGCAGTCCATTCAATTGAATATAGTTTGACAAGGATTTGCGAATTATTGTATTATGTTTTTTTTTCACGACTTACATACCGTGCCATCTTCACTGGTTTTGGGTTGTGTACATTCAAGAACATCGTTGGTGTATTTTAGTGGAATTAATTTGTAAAATGTGTTGAAGCATTACACAAAACAACTTTTGAATTAAAAAAAAAAATACAATCAAACAAATAATCAAGAAATAATCTTTTCACACAGGCCTAGTTTGAAGTGAAGTGAAGTGAAGTGAATTATATTTATATAGCGCTTTTCTCTAGTGACTCAAAGCACTTTACATAGTGAAACCCAATATCTAAGTTACATTTTTAAACCAGTGTGGGTGGCACTGGGAGCAGGTGGGTAAAGTGTCTTGCCCAAGGACACAACGGCAGTGATTAGGATGGCGGAAGCGGGAATCGAACCTGCAACCCTCAAGTTGCTGACACGGCCGCTCTACCAACCGAGCTATACCGTAAGAGGTGTGGCACAATAATAATGAAATGTTCCACACACACGCTCTTCAACTGCGTACCAGATACTTATGGAATAAGACAACTCAACGAATTCAGTTCAACCTGATTTTTCACAAATAAATAGGAATGAATTGGACAACCTGATTGCTGTCTATGGAAAAATAAGTATATCATCTGATCTGCATCAAAGATATGAAGACCCAAATGAAGAAGTTGACCTAGATTATCATTTCCATTATAAACGAGGTAAACGACTGAACGGAAAGTTAACTCAACGACAACATTTATCTCAAAGTAAATATTTCAATAATTCATTTTAATGCCAGGAACATGTATGCTAACTTTGATCAAATACAGGACTACCTTTCGTCATTTGACAAGCTCTTCAACAAAATTGCAGTGTCGGAAACCTGGATTAATGAGCAGAAAGGTATGGACTTCCACCTTAAAGGTTAGAACTTTGTATGCAAAAACTAAATGAACACATCTGGGGGTGGAGTTGAATTGTTTATTGATTTAAATATTAATTTCAAGATTCTGGAAAATATGTCTAGAGTGGTTGATGATGTGACGGCATGTCTAACAATTCAAAACTCAGGGCTGAAAGGAAAAAACAAACAAAAAAACATCCGTATGCTGTGTTTGCAGGGCTCCAAATTCAAACGTTGATATATTTGGAAATTGCCTGGGGAAATAATCGCAAAAATGATACAAGGAGATGTATTTCTATGCGGTGACTTTAATATTGATCTGTTAAACCCCAATGACAACAGCCAGAATGAGGACTTTGTTAGCTCTATGTATGCCTATGACTTGCAACCTTTTATCACACGCCCTAGTACAGACCTGAACAAATTAAGGCCGGTGGGCCACATGCGGCACGTTAAGTTTTTCAATCTGGTCCGCCGGACATTCCCAAATAATTGTGTTTAGATGTTTAAGATGTAAAGTGTAGCTGCCATTATGACCTGCACTCATGTTTTCTAATGACCAAAAGTCTTCAACTACACAAAGTATTTCAGTAGTTGGAATCTGAGCTTTTGCATTATATACTAGTTACTATGGTAATATAATTAGTAACTATGGCAATCTATTGAGTTACTACTGTAATATAAATCACAGCAGCTGAGATGAGGCACCAAGCAGGGTGGGTGGGAAGCATTTCCACATAGTTTTTCAAGAGCGGCCAGCCTGAAATGCGGAAGGAGATTTTTGCAACAAATTTCTGAAGCTTAGTGATGTATCAGATATGTCAGATAGGTGTGTTGTTGTTTTTTTTTTTACCATTCACTTTCATATTTTGCTGTTTGTTGCATTTTTTTGTGTTTTGCTTGACTGTAAAATATGTTGATACAGAGGAGGTGTGACGTTCATATGTTGTCAATATTCAGTGACTGGAACAAAAACATACACATAGAAGTTAGCGGGACGTCTATTAATACAGTAAATGAACACAAGGTCTTGGGGGTTAAGACAGACACTTTACTGACTTGGAAACCACATGTGAAAGCAGCACAGTCTAAATTGGCTAAAAGGTGTCTCCATTTTGTGGAAAATGCAGAAATTACTAAATCAAAATTCACTAAGAACGATTTACTTCGCTCTTTTATTGCCACATTTACGGTATTGTGTTGAAGTTTGGGGGCACACCTACATGGACACTCTTGAACCGCTATTTAAGCTCTAGAAAAAGGCAATTAGAATTACTGTATTCATTATGCCCCATGTAGAACTCATACCAATGATCTGTTCATAAGGAATAATTTGCTTAAACTTCTTAATATAATCCAATACAGTAGCCTTCACGTTATGATTATGGCCTCACAAAAGGCTCTACCTGCAAATATACAGAGTCTGTTTTCATTCAGAGATGCTCCACATGAACTCAGGGGTGTCCTGAAATTCAAACATAACATGGTAAATTCCACGTTATCTATAGCGGGGGGTGAAACTGTGGGACAATGTGAGCGGATAAATTAAATTGTCTTCTAGCCTAAGAGTGTCCAACCTTGCGGTAAAAAAATGTGTTGTTGGGAAACTATCAAAAACATGACTAGTTGTGTGGACTATCTCAACTGTGGTACACAGGTGCAAAATAACTCATTGTGGAATAAGGGACATAGCACACCAGACAAGGTTTCAGAAGACAAAAGATACCCAGACAAGATGGAGCGAATCTCATGGTCGCTCAATGCTATTGACAAAGTGTTTTCCAGCAGGCGTGTGGGCCTGGGTCAGCTGATCTGTCCTGATGCGACCTTTCTGGCCGGCCACATGATGGACGGCTGGAACTAGTGGCGCGTCCTTTGTCTCGGGCTTTTGGATGTAGAAGACGCGGAAGATGTGATTATTTACACATCCATGGTGGTGGGCCTGATTTGCCTGGGCGGTGGTTTTTCCCTGATGTACTGCAGGCTGAGAAAGATGGGGTCAGAATCAGAAAAATGAGGTCTGATATCGCGGAGACCAAGGATGAAATGGCCTTACTGCGTGCGGGATTTAAAAAAATCTGTTGGAGCAAAAGCTATGGAGGATGAAGAGGAAGACAAGGAGTAATGTTTTTCATTCGTTATTGTTCCGCAGAAGATTCACTTCCTCTCATGGAAATTTACAGTGCATTCTACAGGGGCCACTTTCGGTCTGTGCGGGATTATCTAGACACTCTTACCTGGGGCGGTATAGCTCGGTTGGTAGAGTGGCCGTGCCAGCAACTTGAGGGTTGCAGGTTCGATCCCCGCTTCTGCCATCCTAGTCACTGCCGTTGTGTCCTTGGGCAAGACACTTTACTCACCTGCTCCCAGTGCCACCCACACTGGTTTAAATGTAACAATTAGATATTGGGTTTCACTATGTAAAGCGCTTTGAGTCACTAGAGAAAAAGTGCTATATAAATATAATTCACTCCACCTCAAAACTTGAAATGGATTATAATTAGAGATGTCCGATATTATCGGACTGCTGATATTATCGGCTGATAAATGCTTTAAAATGTAATACCGGAAATTATCGGTATCGGTTTCAAAAAGTAAATTTTAATACTTTTTAAAACCCTGATGTACGTAGTGGTAGACGGCCGTAGGGAGAAGTGCAGAGCGGCAATGAACCTTAAAGGCACTGCCTTTGCGTGCCGGCCCAGTCACATAATATTCACGGCTTTTCAAACACACGTGAATACAAAGTATACTTGATCAACAGCCATACAGGTCACACTGAGGGTGGCCGTATAAACATCTTTAACACCAGGGTTTCCCACACATTCATTTATTCGTGGCAGTCCGCCACGAAATAATTACGGCCGCCACAAAATAAAAGTAAAAATAACAAAAATAAAAAATAAAAAAAAAAATATATATATGTATATATATATATATATATATATGTATATATATATATTTTTTTTTCCGGCTTTTGACTCGCTCGACCGCTCATAAAAGCAATGGGACTCTGTCTGTGAATGGAGCTTGTAGTTACATATTATATAAATATGTAACTATTATAAAAAATATGTATATAAATATCTACATAAAGTGTTGTAATTATATTCCAACTCCGCGTTCTTCTTGGTCATCGCCGCCGCCGCTGCTACCCGATACCCCCCCACCCCCGTCCCACCCATCCCTCCCCCGCCGCCCGACCACACCACCACAAATAGATGCCTGACCTGTGGGAAACACTGAACACTGTTACAAATATGCGCCACACTGTGAACCCACACCAAACAAGAATGAGAAACACATTTCTGGAGAACATCCCCACGTAACACAACATAAACACAACAGAACAAATACCCAGAACTCCTTGCAGCACTTACTCTTCCGGGACACTAAAATATACACCCCCGCTACCCTCTACCCCCCCCGACCTCAACCCCACCCACCTCAACCTCCTCATGCTCTCTCAGGGAGAGCATATCCCAAATTCCAGGCTGCTGTTTTGAGGCATGTTGAAAAAAAATAATGCACTTTGTGACTTCAATTATAAATATGGCAGTGCCATGTTGGCATTTATTCCTATAACATGAGTTGATTTATTTTGGAAAACCTTGTTACATTGTTTAATGCATCCAGCGGGGCATCACAACAAAAATAGGCATAATAATGTGTTAATTCGACGACTGTATATATCGGTATCGGTTGATATGGGAATCGGTAATTAAGAGCTGGACAATATCGTATATCGACAAAAAGGCCATTATCGGACATCTCTAATTATAATGAGATTTAAACTGGGCCATCACGTGGACATAAACGACAAAATGGAAAAATTGGTTCATGAATCTGCAATAAATAACACAAGAAGAAGCATGAAAAGGAAAAAATGAATAATAATAATAAAATAAATCAATCAATCAAACCATATATATCCATATTGGTGAATGTCTTGTCGTTATCATCCATTAATATGTTATACTTGTTCTGAAATGTTCATGTATCCATCAAATCTGCTGTTGAAACTCGGACTATATAACCAACATATATAACCAACATATACATTGATTGAGGGCTTCACGGTGGCAGAGGGGTTAGTGCGTCTGCCTCACAGTACGAAGTTCCTGCAGTCCTGGGTTCAAATCCAGGCTCGGGATCTTTCTGTGTGGAGTTTGCATGTTCTCCCCGTGAATGCGTGGGTTCCCTCCGGGTAATCCGGCTTCCTCCCACTTCCAAAGACATGCACCTGGGGATAGGTTGATTGGCAACACTAAATTGGCCCCTAGTGTGTGAATGTGAGTGTGAATGGTGTCTGTCTATCTGTGTTGGCCCTGCGATGAGGTGGCGACTTGTCCGGGGTGTACCCCGCCTTCCGCCCGATTGTAGCTGAGATAGGCGCCAGCACCCCCCGCGACCCCAAAAGGGAATAAGCGGTAGAAAATGGATGGATGGATATACATTGATTGTATATGAGGGGCGGGACATGGATAAGCATTCTTGCTTTTTCCCTGTATCCCTTTTCGGTGTGTGCCGTTGCATGTCTGTCAAATTACCAAGACTGATGAAGTGTTACCATATATGTCTGTCTGCCGGAATAAATAAATTCATTCATTCAATCATTCATTCATTCATTCATTAAAAAGGTGGGGCAATATTTATGGAGATGAAAATACATGAATTCATTATCATTGTCCAAATGGTGGGATAATGTTGCCCCACCTTCTGCTGAGTAGCACGAACGATAGTTGTCCTTGATGAAGGGTTAAAAAGATTACTGGAAATAACATAAAACTTGTTGCTTTCTTCACAGGAATTTTATCCCGAAACCCCTCATGAATAATTACGGCCATCAACACAATCATCAAGCGCCATGACCTTGATGGCATCCACCAAATAAACCATAAATACAGTCAGTCATTAAAAGGAGAGCATAAGAAGCGCCTGTTTTCTTGGAGCCTTGATGAGGTATAAAAATAACATTGTGGGTCATGAAAGACCAGGTTGATACAGCATGCAATTATGACCACTTTACATGTATGTATTTGTGTCAACATCGTCATGGAAATTGGTACCCATGGCAACAAGATAGAAGAGCCATACTGCTAGTGGCGCCTCAACTGTTGTTTTTCCTGAAACTGCATCCTTTCTAATGTGTTGACCACAGCACTGCAATGGTGAGGAGAAGGGGCTAACAGGAAACCAGCAGTGATCTCCAAAGTCTTAATTCGTCTTATCCGTTTGGAAAATTCCTTGCTGAATGAAACAGAAGCACTATACGATCTGCCTTTGGGGATTTGGAAGGGATGGATGGCGGAGGCGTGGGGGATGCTGCGAGAGAGGAAGTGGGGCAAGGGCAGGGAGGAGTTCACAGGCTATCGAGTTCTGTCGACTGAGAGAAATGTCACCGCCGTTATGTTGTTGTCTCGCGTAAAAGTGTCATTCTAGACCTCGGGAAGTCTTGCAAAGAACAAAATGACATCTATAGAAATTCAAGTTATTTGATGAATAGCATGGGAAAGCCAATAAACAGTGGCAGAGTTCAAATACAGCTGGAACCAATTCCGGGCCCGCATCCTACCCTAAACCCAACGTTGCCATCCTGTACACACACACTTGTTATGTTTTCATGGACTAAAAAAGTTATTATTGCATGGATTTGGTTGAAACCATATTATCAGATGAGTCTTACCGGTTATATTGTAACGTTTATGCGGAGGTCGTTCTCCCAAGATGAAGACAGAAAAATCCAGACGAAGCCTGCAAGTAGGAAATTATTTATTTGCATGAATCATGCAGTAACAACAGGTGCCGATAGCATGGGTGGCAAAGCAAAGGAAGAGCCTAGGGTGGAAGTTAGCATACAAACAGGAATGAAAAACCAAAACTATGTCTGTCGTTATCTGTTGTGTGATGCAAACAAGGAAACCAGACTGATTGTGGAAAGAAACAGGAATAAATAGCTCTCTCAATAATGCCAAGGAGCAGGTGAGCGTCCCAAACACTAATCAGAGGCAGGTGAAACTAATCTGCAGTCATGGCAACTGAAACACAAACCCACAGGTGCAAAAAACAGAACTGAGGTAGTCAAAACAAACAGAACAAAACATGATCCGGGCAACTGATCACAACATATGTGAAAAAATTGGAAAGAGATGTACTACTTATTATTCACAATTCTTATGTAAGACAAGAACACATGTTTGGCTTTGTAAATAAATAGCTAACAATTCAGTCAACGGATCGAATGTTCTCTATTGTGCCCAATATACGCTGCTACAACATCCAGAATCCGCCAACAGTACTCCATTTACATGTTGTGACTTGAAAATGTGCCAAATATGAGTGGTATTGTTACTATTGGAATCCACGCAAGCCGCCTATTTTAGCGGCGCATTGATAACAGTTAGCTAATACCAGTTTACGCTGCTATTGTTGATACACTAAGCCGGCGGCTGCTTGTGCATCGTAACAAACTTGGTAAAAATGTACTTTTAGATTACAATTCATCTCTCACCTAGTAGTAGACAAATGTGGCCATGGACCGAGAGACTGGTCGACTTTAACATCTACCAAAATGGCGAAAAAGGATTTTGATTGAATCTTCATCCAAACGGGATTATGTGAGCGTCCCGCTGGTCGGCATCCCAGCGAGAGTGGAAATACTGTATTACAGTGGAAATATTACAGTAAGTGTTAGTTTAATTATGGCTTGAGTTTGACTTTGAGTTTATTTCAAACATGCAAGCGTACAACATGATACATCACAATTTCCAGTTTCTCAATTCAACATGTTCGAAAAGGAGGAGGAAGAAGCAGAGTTTATTTGATCCCACCCATTTTTCCGTCACCTAGTAGTTGCTAACACTTTTGTTCACTTCCTGTTCTCAATCTATTCACAATATTCTACATAAGTAATAACATTGAAAAAATAATAATTAGTTAAGTAAGTTGTATTTCATATGGTGAAATAATACGATTTTCTAGAAAATAAATGGATGGATGAAATAAATTCAGAATGTTGGTCATAATTCTTCTTTTTTTGTACTTTGTAAATACTAAATTTGAAGAAATTATTGAATTGGATCAAATTACTACATTGTAAATGTATTTGCTTTGTCCATTCCATAGTTTAATTCCACATATATATATATGCTAAAGGTCTTAAGTATTGTTCGAGCATACACATTTTTTAAATTACATTTTACTCAAAGATTATATTTCTCCTCTGTTGTTGAGAAAAATTGTTGGACATTCTTGGGTAGGAGGTTGTAGTTTGCTTTGTGTATATTTTTAGCTGTTTGAAAATGTCGTGGTATTTCAGCATTTCGGAATAATTGTTGCGATCCGCTACTTGGATCACCACATATGGTTTATACTTCCAGTTGTTGTATCACTGTTCTACACTCTTACTTCCTGTTTAGTCAGTCACCATGGTTCCTCATTGATCCCACCTGCTAATCACGGTTTCTGCACACCTGTCACTTTTTGATTACTCACCTATTTAAGCCCGTCCCTTTTCGTTATTCTTTCTGGGACTCTAATTTGCCTTCGAGCAACATTCACGACTGTCTACTACCCGTATGTATTTTCCCGCTAGCTCTTACGCTAAGCCACTCGATATTCCAGCTTTCATGCTGAATGTTTTTTTTGTTTACTCTTTTGTGTGCTTCGTGCCAAGTATAGTTTTTGTATTTTCTATTCCTAGCTTTCATGCTAGCGCCCTTGGTTTATTTTTGTCTGTTAGCTGCGGTGTTTTTGTTCATAGTCTGTTTTTGTTAAGTGTAATAAATAATTTAAACTTACCGTTGCTCTGTTCATGCCGACGCATCCACGAAGGGACCAATTTGGCATCACTATGCCCACCAGTCGTAACAATAATTGCATAAAGGGTTTCTATGTTCTCTATATCCAATATTATGTAATATTCTAACTGATCTTTTTTGTAACATCGTTAATGAATGAAGTTTGCTTTTGTAGTTATTTCCCCATATTTCTGCACAATAACTCAGATATGGTAACACTAGCGAGCAGTAGAGAATATGAGGTGATTTTTGGTCCAGTGCATGTTTAACTTTATTATAGACGTGTTCCTTGCCACCTTAAGCCGTATATTTTTTTATTTTTCGGATTCCCAGTTCATTTTACCATCAATCTTTATACCTAGAATTTTAGTTGTATTTACTCTTCCAATTTCTATTCCGTCTATTTGTATTTGTGTTGGACTTTCCCTTTTACTGTTACCCAAAAGCATTATTTTAGTTTTACTGATGTTTAAGAATAGTCTGTTTTTGTCAAACCATCTTTTTAATTTGTTCATTTCTTCTGTTATTATTTGTATTAGCTTCTGTGTGTTCTCTCCTGAACAAAACACTGTTGTATGATCCGCGAATAATCCTAACTTTAAATATTCTGTAATTTTACAAATATCATTTACATAAAGATTGAACAATTTTGGTCCCAGTATTGCACTGCAAAAAGTCAGTGTTCAAAAACAAAAATAAAAAACACAAAAATTAGGGGTAATTTATTTGAACTAAGCAAAATTATCTGCAAATAGAACAAGAAAATTTGGCTTGACAAGACTTTCTAAGACAAGTAAAATTAGCTAACCTCAATGAACCAAAAAATACCTTTAAAATAAGTATATTCTCACTAATAAAAACTGCACTACTATACGAGTTTGTATTTTTTATTGTTTCGTTGAAAATAAAACAGCAAAGTACATTTGGCTTGTCATCTGTTTTAATTATGAGACACAATTGTGTCAAAGTCATGATTTTCTTTTCATGCTTGAAATAAGAAATGATTACTTTAAAAACGTAGTTTCTACTTGTGAGTGTTGATGACACAGCTTTGCAACAGTTGATATTCTAGTTTCAAGCATGTTTTACTCAATGTCGGTCATTAAAATCTCAGCAACAAGCTGTAATATCTTACTGAGATATTTGAGGACCAAAACCCTTAAAACAAATAAAACACTCTAACATAAAATCTGCTTAGTGAGAAGAATTATCTTATCAGACAGAAAATAGGCAAATATCACCATTGTTTGAGATATGTAATCTTACTTAGATTTTAGTTTTTGCAGTGTGATCCCTTAGGTACACCACAGGATATAGCGCTTGACGTATTATTTCTTGTTGGTTAAGTCACTATTAAGCCAATTTAAGACCAACCCTCCGATGCCATACCGTTCTGATGTTTTGATTAAAATATTGTGTTAAATTGTGTCAAATGCTTTAGTTAGATCCCTAAACACTGCTGCTGCACATATTTTTACTATTTATTGCACTGGTAATGTCCTCTGTAATTTCCACTAAAGGCATTGAAGTTTAATTAATAGCTCTGTATCTGGTTAGTTTGTGTGTTTTGCACCTAACAAAACTTATAATGATATAGTGTTCCAACAAACACTCGACTTCTAAAACGTAATGCATGTCCTCTTGGTGTTTTGGTTAAAAAATAGGATGTCCGGGATCATGATTTTTTACAAAGAAATCGTTGTTGGCTCTCACAAAGTCTGTTTGATTGGCATTGTTGTTGATGGGGAAGGGATCTGCGGTTCTTAATGCTACACCGAGATTTGTTTGCTCATTATTTCTCAAAACGGCTAACAAATCTCAGTGAAATTGACACTATTTTGATCATAAAGAGTTCCTTGCAGGAAGTCTTTTGGTATCATACATCAAATATATATGATAATAGCATCAATAAAAAGGCACATTTTTTTCCACTCGACTGGTACTTTAATTCCCTGATGATTGGTGTGCTCGCTGCTGTTACACTATAAGAGTGAGAATAAATCATCGACTTCATGACAGATGAAGTAATTCATGTAAATGTATGTTTCTCAGCATTGACATCCCCCCCTTTAAAAAAAAAAAATAAAAACTCCCACCCCCCTTTTTACATTGCAATTTGTTTTTGTCCCCAGTGTCCGTTCCTTTTTTATTTGCACATTCACTTTGTTTGTGAGTATGAGTGTGTGTGCGCAAAAGGAACGCTGCAGGAATGTAGATGCTGTGGAGTTGGCGAGTGGGGTTTGGAAGGTGGGGGACAAGACGTGGGCGAGTGTCACGCCAGATTAGGTCCCACCGGTCTCTTTCTTCTGGCACACAAACACACACCAGGAAGCTTGTGACATGATGTAAACGGTTATGCAGCCAACGGTGGAAGAGCCGAGTCATCATCATTATCATTTTGAGGATCTCAAGCATCCCACCTTGATTCTGGAGCCACCTCCGGTCTCTTTGGGGTAACTTAATAACATGAGACAAGAGGAGTAGATGCTGTTGAATCTAAAGGAGGAGATGGTTGGGAATGTAATTCTAGAGTTTGGTGGTGTACAATCTTGTATTTTTTATATCCAAGCAACCAATCTTTTACATAAAGCGCAAACTTGGCTTTATTGAGTTATATGTCCTGATAAATGCAGACATGACATGTATTTATAATACAAACGTTTGTATATATTATATAATATTTTGTCTGTCTATTATATATATATATATATATATATATATATATATATATACATATATATATATATATATATATACTGTATATCGCAGTGTGTGTGTATATATATATATATATATATATATATACATATACAGGTGCTGGTCATATTATTAGAATATCATGAAAAAGTTGATTTATTTAATTAATTCCATTTAGAAAGTCAAACTTGTAGAATGTATACATTCATTCCAAACAGACTGATACATTTCAAGTGTTTTTTTCCAAAAAGGAGATGATTATAGCTGACAACCAATGAAAACCCTAAATTCAACATCTCAGAAAATTAGAATATGGTGAATAGGTCAGATATTGAAGACACCTGGTGCCACACTCTAATTAGCTAACTAACTCAAAACACCTGGAAAAGCCTTTAAATAATCTCTCGTTTTGATTCTGTATGACACACAATGATGGGGAAGACTGCTCACTTGACAACTGTCCAAAATATGACCATTGA
>NC_084612.1:15888224-15953224 GCF_033978795.1 Nerophis ophidion | reverse complement strand
TGTGGTTATTTATTGATTGTCTCCACAATTAATTTACAGTAAATATAAGTACACAGAGGAAAGTGCATTATTATACACACAAAAAGCACATGTATTATTTTAAACCAACAATACACTTTGGTATACCCTGGAAAAAAAAAAACAATGCAACCATACAAGGATAAAGGTTGGCTAGCTTAATGTTAACATACAATGGAAAATCCCATTGACAAGCTAACGAAAATTAGTATGGTGAGTGTTTTAAACTAGTACCAACGTTTTAAAAATGGAATTTTAACAGAAAATATTTGACTTAATCTTTCTTCTTACTGGTACAGTAGTCTATGGAAAAGAATATTGACATTTAAAGGGGAACATTATCACCAGACCTATGTAAGCGTCAATATATACCTTGATGTTACAGAAGATTTTTTTAACCGATTTCCGAACACTAAATGGGTGAATTTTGGCGAATTAAACGCCTTTCTATTATTTGCTCTCGGAGCGATGACGTCACAACGTGACGCCCCTTAGGTAGTCAACTGCCATTTTCTCAAACACATTATAAACATCGAGTCAAATCAGCTCTGTTATTTTCCGTTTTTTCGACTGTTTTCCATATCCTTGGAGACATCATGCCTCGTGGGTGTGTTGTCGGAGGGTGTAAAAACAGGATCAGGGTTGGATTCAAGTTGATTTACGTAGAATGTGCATCGATTAGCACGGCATGCTAATCGATGGTAACATGCTATTTAGGATAGCTTAATGTACATTTGTAGCTATATTTGCATCCAGCCTTTCCCTCCACCCACATTTAATACCAATCAAACACTTATCAATCGACGGATTTAAGTTGCTCCAGTGTCACAAGATGCAAAAGCCCCGATCGTTTGGTCTGCACATTTTATCGGCGATGCTAAGGCAGACATGGCACAGAGATGTATGGATATCCTGCAGATGCATTTCCAACTATAACGTCAACAAAATCACAAAGGTGAGTTTTGTTCAAGTTATTGACTTATGTGCTAATCAGACATATTTGGTCGCGGTGTGACTGCCAGCTAATTGATGCTAACATGCTATTTAGGCTAGCTGTATGTACATTTGTAGCTATATTTGCATCCAGCGTTTCCCTCCACCCACATTTAATGCCAAACAAACACTTACGAATCAACAGATTTAAGTTGCTCCAGTGTCACAAGATGCGAAAGCCCTGATCGTTGGGTCTGCACATTTTACCGGCGATGCTAAGGCAGACATGGCCGAATAGAGTCAATAGCTATTCGCTCAATAGCTTCAGTTTCTTCTTCAATTTCATTTTCGCTATCTGCCTAAATACTCCAACTATACCGTTTCAATACATGCGTAATCTGTTGAATCACTTAAGCCGCTGAAATCTGAGTCTGAATCCGAGCTAATGTCGCTATATCTTGCTGTGCTATCCGCCTGGATAGCATGTATATCACTGGATGGCGTCACAGGAAAATGGACGGTGGCTTCACAGATAGCGAAAATCAGGCACTTTAAAGCCTTTTTTCGGGATATTCTATGATGGGTAACATTTTGAAAAATAAGCCACTGGGGACTGATTTTAATTGGTTTTAACCCTTCTGAAATTGTGATAATGTTCCCCTTTAACGCTGCTGTACTACTAGGCCAGTCTTTCGACTAGCTCCGGCAACTCGAATTTTGAAAGAAATAGCATAATAAATGCTACCCTGTCATTCTATACTTGCCAAAAGTTGGCAGCACAAATATCACCTGCAAGGTGAGGTATTACCTTCTTGTAATGCCAAATCTTTAAGACACAAAATAAAAATTAAACTAGATGTTTTTCAAATAAATCACGATATGAGAAACGGTGGAAAGTACAAAAACACAAAGTGAATAAAAAGCATATCTTCTGCAGTCTTTGTTAAACATGAACACATGCACACATACAGCAGGTTGGTGTCTTCATACAGTATATTAGACACCATTCATCCAAGAGGAGACCTCTTGAGAATGGATTTACATTTATGAATATGCGTCGGTTGACCTTCAAGTGAGGCACATGCAAAGACTGGTCCAGAAGACGACTCACCAGACACTTCATTAGGTACACGAAGTGAAGTGAATTATATTGCGCTTTTTCTCTAGTGACTCAAAGCCCTCTACATAGTGAAACGCAATATCTAAGTTACATTTAAATCAGTGTGGGTGGCACTGGGAGCAGGTGGGTTAAATGTTTTGCCCAAGGACACAACGGCAATGACTAGGATGGCGGAAGTGGGGATCGAAACTGGAACCCTTAAGTTGCTGGCACGACCACTCTACCAACCGAGCTATACCGCTATACATGTGCACAGTCTCAATGAGAAACAAAGTTCCCAGCAAGTCAATGAAGTCCGTCCATCCACCCATTTTTTACCGCTTATTCCCTTTTTTGGGGTCGCTGGTGCCTATCTCAGCTACAATCGGGCGGAAGGCGGTGTACACCCTGGACAAGTCGCCACTTCATTGCAGGGCGTCAATGAAGTAAATTTCGGCAAAGATGTGTGTTTAATTCTTAATGCGGCATCGGGTGTATTTTTAAAAACACCCCCCACCCAAAAAAAAAAAAACCTTGTCGCTCGCATTTGTGGCTGAAATTCAAGGATATAAAACATTTAAAGCCCTTTTCTAAAAACGAAGCAGATGACTCACTTGGAAGTCACGAAGCCCTCCGTGTTTCTATTACGCTGCTCCCCCTGGCCTCGATTCCCTCGGATTCTCTCGTCTATTCAAGGCTCCTTGTTGGTACCGGTGAATGGAAAGCGAGGTCCTTGTGCTCCAAGTCAGGGTGCTTCCATTTTTCTAAGAGGATATTCCTCTTTTTTTTTTTTTTACATTCTTTCTCAAGCAGAGCGCGTAAAGATGAGGGCATTCCAAGAACAGCACGTTTAGTCTTTCAATGATTTATTCCAGGAGGTTTTGTAGTATTTTTTCTTTTTTTTAACATTTTCTTCATTTTCAAACAAGTGTTAAAAATAAGTTAACTGTGCTTAAATGTAGAAAAACACAACAACAAAACAATTAACTGTATTAAAAGTGAGTGTGGGGTTTTACTGCTTTATGTCATTTCCTTCTTTCTTGAATTCTACTTTTTAGTAGTAGCTATTAGGGTTGTTGCAGTTTTTTCCAATTGCTCACACCCTAAAATTAAATTAAATTAATTAAAATTAAATTCCACACAGTTTATTCCATTTGCTTGCACACAATTTTACTAACTGTGTCTCTTTTTCCAAAAGGATTTACACACTTTTTCAAACATAACGTTCAATTTCCTTATTTGTAGTTGGGTGCGATAACCGGTTTATGTGTCTACACTCGATTAACCTAAATAGTCACAGCTGAATCCTATCAACTGAGGGTGTTGTAACCAAAGTAACCGAACCGGCCATTACTCGAATGGGATCACTTTATTCTTACAGTTTATTCCATTTGCTTACACACAATTTTGCTACAGAGTTTGTTTTTTGTTTTTCAAAAAATATACACACTTTTCCAAACACCACATTTTATTTTCTTAATTCCTAGATTTTTGGCAGAATGACACTTTGGTCAACACGTATGGCCTTTGATCAAAATAAAGCAAGCATTTGAAAAAATGCAGTTTTAATGTCATCTCACTCACACAGACTTCAACTGATAAGACACTATTGGAGTGACTTACCCAGAACAGTGATAAATACAAAACACATTTGTAAAACATCTCATGTTTGATCCTAGTGTGTGCGTAAAGTGTGAAAATGTGTGTATCACAATCGTTATCTGAGTGCAAGATGGGAAAGTGTGTAATATTTTGCAAAAACAGTGAAGCAGAGTCTATGCCTAATATTAGGTACATTGAGGTTTGTTTACTGCGTGTAGACTTTGTTACCTCTGTGAAAATGTAAAATTTAGTGTGTAAGCAACTGGAAAAAACTGGAAAAATAAATATTTTCAGTTTGCAGCATCATTGTCGAGCAGTTCTTGAAAAGATTACAGGATATTTTTAATTTCTCTTTAGGTCCTTATCACTTCAAAGTAAACAATGACGATTGCTATGGATTTGCCAATATATTTTGTCAAGTTAAGAGTAATCATTCATCGCACATGCTAAAAAGGTCGGGCAAAATGCCCCAAACATGTGATTTCTTATAGTAAAATGTTTTTTTTTTTTACAAATGTGATTTGTGTATGGGGACTCCGTGGCACGGATGGGAGAGTGGCCGTGCCAGCAACCTGAGGGTTCCTGTTTCAATGCCCACCTTTGATCAACCTCGTCAAGTCCGTTGTGTCCTTGAGCAAGACACTTCACCCTTGCTCCTGATGGTTGTGGTTAGGGCCATCAGTGTGTGTGTGAATGGGTGAATGTTGAAATAGTGTCAAAGCGCTTTGAGTACCTTAAAGGTAGAAATGCGCTATACAAGTATAACTCATTTACCATTTACCATTTTTCACTGTTCCGGCCGGGTAGTTACCCAGAACAGTGAAAAATTGTGTCTTATCATTTGAACTCTGTGTGAGTGAGATGACAATAAAACTGCATTTTTACAAATGCTTGCTTTATTTTGATGAATGAGCATATGTTTTGATCTAGGAATTAAGAAAATTGAATGCGGTGTTTGGAAAAGTGTGTATATCTTTTGAAAAAAAAAAATAGATAACACAGTAAAATTGTGTGTAAGCAAATGGAAAAAACTGTATGAATAAAGTGATCCTGTTTGAGAAATGGCCGCTTCGGCTACTTCAGTTACAACACCCTCAATAGATAAGATTCAGCTGTGAATATTTATGTTAATCGAGTGTAGACACAAACCAGTTATTGCTCCGAACTAGAAATCAGTTGAAGTTTTTTGTCTTTAAAAACGACATGAGCCAGGGTTGTCCGTGAAGAGTCATGCGTTTTTAACGGTACTTATCCAACTCGAGTCGAGAACAGACGTAGAAACATTAGATTAGATTAGATAGATTAGATAGTACTTTATTTATTCCGTCAGGAGAGTTCCTTCAGGAAAATTAAAATTTTCAGCACAATCCCATTCAAGATCAGACAAACATTACAGGGAGACAGAACAGGATCGCTGACGGGTCTGCCGGCTTCCTGCGCCCCTTACAAAAATAGATGAGATACAGGTAAACAAGGGGGGTGGGAGAAAAAAAAAGAAGATTAAAATAAAATAAAAAAATCGGTCTTAGCCTGGGCCCTGGAGAGGGGGTGCAGACTGAGGCCAAGGGAAAAAAAACAACTCATAGCCATAATACACATCCCTCTTACATGTGTGTAAGAGGGAAACATCAAACATCAAAGAACAGAGAGGACATTAAAGACATTAAAGCGGCAGATACAACCAGCCACTCCTACATACAGCTATGAATAAAAAGTAAAGGAAACATATCCACTGTGGTGGCCTCTGCGGTGTTCCACGCAATCGTCCGCTGGGGTGGAGGGAGCATGGCCAGAGACAGGAGCAGACCCAACAAAGCAACCAAGACAGCCGACTCCACTCTCGGCCAGTGTCCAGTCCGCATGGATGAGCGAGGATACGTCCAAGGTGACTGAGGTGTCCGACACCTGCTCACCCAGCCAAGACACCGCGAAGCCTCTCTGTCCCAGCGCTCAGTGCTAGCTCTGCAGCCCTGTCTCCTTATCTGCATCTCCTCCAGTCCCTCCAAACCGACTCCGGTGTGGCAGACACCCAGCAGCTGGTCTCCATGGCCGAAAGGCTCCCGGGAGGCAGATCCAGAAGTCCAAAAAAAAGTACAAACATGTACTGGGTGTAGCGCGAGGCTAGCAATTAACAGACAGTTTATCTTTAAAATAACGGTCGAGTCAAGGCTGCCCGCCAAATAATTACCCGCAAGATACGCAACGTCAACACGGCCGACCGTCTCCGTGCTGTGCCTTCCGTCAATATTGTATCATCCCTGGGAATAGAGGTTCAGACAGATTCCCACTTTGTCTTTCTTTATTTCCCCAAATGCCACGGTCTCGTAAAATTCTTCTTCCTCCAAACACGACGATTTGAGTTTGTACCAAAAAGTTCTAATTTGGTTTCATCTGACCACATGACATTCTCCCAATCCTCTGCTGTATCATCCATATATCCATTTTGGTATAAACTCAACTCGTCGTGTTTGGAGGAAGAAGAATACTGAGTTGCATCCCAAGAACACCAGACCTACTGTGAAGCATGGGGGTGGAAACATCATGCTTTGGGGCTGTTTTTCTGCTAAGGGGACAGGACGATTGATCCGTTTTAAGGAAAGAACGAATGGGGCCATGTATCCTGAGAATTTGAGCCAAAACCTCCTTCCATCAGTGAGAGCTTTGAATGGTTGACCAAATACTTATTTTTCACCATAATTTACAAATAAATTCTTCAAAAATCCTACAATGTGAATTCCTACATTTTTTTTCACATTCTGTCTCTCACAGTTGAAGTGTACCTATGATGAAAATTACAGACCTCTGTCATAATTTTAAGTGGGAGAACTTGCACATTCGGTGGCTGACTAAATACTTGTTTGCCCCACTGTAGAATCATCATACTGCTGAGATTATATGTATCAAGTGTTAATTCAAGGCCAAGGCAAAATATCGAGATGTATATTGTTAATCGCGATATGGCCTAAAAATATCGAAATATCAAAAAAAAGGCCATATCGCCCAGCTGTAATTTAAACTACTATAGTGCTGTACAATGATTAGAATTGTAATTATACGATGGCTTTGGGTTCATTTTGATTAAAAATCATGTTTTTTTAATCCATGATAACTATGTTTCATTGTGCACGAGCAAAGAGTCAAGAAAGAAGTGAATACTTACAGGGTTGATTAATTGTAATTAATCCCAATTAAATATCATTCATTTGTAATCTATAAGTGTTTAATTTTGCATAAGCAAAGAGAATACACAGTATGTGCACTTAACATGTTTATTAAACACAATCCACTTCATGTCCATGTTTCTAAACTAATATTCATTGACAATGTGGATTTAAACCAAAACAAAGGTAACATTTACATCATAAAGGTTATGCGTCCGCCATATATTTAACTATTTGTCTGTACTGACGTTCTTATTCTAACAAGTAACATTGGGTATAGCAGAATGCAATAACCCTAGTTTTAAAATATATACAAAAAAAACTTAATTCAAACATATATGAATATTTTCTCATGGCTTACAGGAGAGTGTAGGTTGGCAAGCTTAGCACTATTCATCAGGCTAAGCACGCAGGTTCTTATCAGGATTAAAGCGTGACAGCCAGGGTGCAACGAGCTGGATTCCAACCTCTTTGGAGTTAGCGTCATGGCAGTGTGAGCAAATAGGCATAAAATAGAGGGAAAAACAGAATAATGCGGTCTTATTGTTGGCTTCTTAGAATTCATTTTGACACACCATCATGTGTTCAATGTGCGTGGAACTGCACTGAAGGAGTATTTCTGTGTATACTGTGTGCGATCTGTCGATAACAGGCAATCATTTGATGTATTCCAGGCTCAATCCAGTTCATTGTAGCAGATATTTGTATTGCACACTAAAGCAGGGGTCGGCAACCCAAAACGTTGAAAGAGCCATATTGGACCAAAAATACTAAAAACAAATCTGTCTGGAGCCGCAAAAAAATGAAAAGCCGTAGTCTTATAATGAAGATAACACATGACGTAAGTGTCTATATTAGCTATAATAGCCTACTATCAAAATTAATATGTGTCGCAGGCTGAAGCAAATCTTTCTTGACAGAAATGTTGAAATGTAATATTCTACACATTTTTACAATATTTAAAAACACTAGTAAATCAGAGGCTGCTTAGAAGGTGAGATAACTCCTGGAAATGACTGGCATTTAATGGCCAAAGGTATAGATGTGTGTGTCCAAGTTAAAGGAAACATCAGGTTGTCTTCTTTTAATAGATTTATTAAAATCTTTGGCAAGCTAGGTAATGTTTGCTGTGGTCTGGAACAACATGGCACACAAACAACTATCTGAAATACAGCCAATATTACATACAGATAATGTGTCATGAGACATCTATCTATCCATTTTCTACGGCGTGTACCTTTCGGGGTCGCGGGGGTGCTTGAGCCTATCCCAGCAGCATTCAGGTGGAAGGCGGTGTACACCCTGGACAAATTGCCACCTCATCACATGCAAAACTAAATTATATATACAGAAGATAAAAGTAAAGGAAATTAAATGAGCTCAAATATACCTACACATGAGTCATAATGATGTAATATGTACATGCAGCTAGCCTAAATAGCATGTTAGCATTCAGCTTCAAGTCATGCGGTGACCACATATGCCTGATTAGCACTCCAACAAGTCAATACCATCAACAAACAAAGCGCACTTTTGTGCATTCACACACAGTATAAAACTTTTGATGGACAAAATGAGACAAAGAAGTGGAAGATTTTACATGTAAACAAACTGTTGTGTCACAGTCCACAATATGGTGAGTTCAAGAACAGCCAAATTTAGTAGGATAAAACGATGATCACCAAATACCCTCATCAGTAAAGCATACACGCAAACATATTAAACAGTGGGCTTTCTGTAGTTTAGGGTCTATATATATATATATATATATATATATATATATATATATATATATATATATATATATATATATATATATATATATATATATATATATATATATATATATCTGGTACAAGTAGTTAAGAAATTTAGTCACGTAGTTGAAACGTGATACTGAAGTGAACTCCAACTTTCAACCGGCTCCCAGCTAAATTCAGTTTGAGACCCTCGCTTTAATGCAGTGGTGGCCAAACATTTTTGCCTCAAAGGGCCAAAGTGAAAATGTGCCTATGGTCTGGGAGCCAAGTAGGGATGCAACAGCACTATGAGTGAGGCATTTAGCCTCATACTGCCATATGTAAATATAAGGTAGAAGAGATTGTCACACAAACGGTGTCTTATTCAGTTAAAATGCAACTCTGCATCTTCTATGTACATTTTTAACCTCAAAACATCCAAAAAAGTCATTTTTGGCAGATTTTCGCCATTTCCAGGTACTGTTCTGTAACCAGTTACTCCTTCATATTTCATCTGATCACTTTCAAACTTTACCCAGAATAGACATATGGAGGATGTCAAATTTCAAAGCATTTAGGTTTTCATTATAGGACGTGGCCGAATATTTGCAACGAAGATTATAATTTTCCAAATACTGTCGAGCAGGGGTTCTTAAATTCAAATGTACGGTAACTATTTCCCCTGTGAAATTTTTTTTTCAAAATCTATGGATTTTACGATAAAAAATAAAATGGCAGCTCAGTCCCTAGAATTTGACCATAACATTTACGGTGTTTGTTTGCACCGAATTACTGCAAATTGAAAAACTGTACCACGGTGACTGAGCTGCCAGTTTTTAAACGTAAAGACATGGCCATTATTTTTATGGTGTGTTGCGTCAGACCAGTCTTCCTCTCAGGGAATAAAACACACTGGCCAATCCCAAATTGTGTTGGATGACATATGTTGAGTAAGAAGGACCACCAAGACAGAATAGCAATATAACCAAGTTTTACTAAAGCTTTAGAAGACCAGCCCTTACAATGCGATAATAGCAGCTTCAAGAAGTGGTCTAAAAACCAAACGGAAAAAGTCATCTTATTTAGTACGAAAACAGCCCCTCCCGCCCAGAAAGAAATATAACATCTTTGTTCTAAACCGATAATAGAATAAAATAGAATAGAATAGAAAGTACTTTATTGATCCCTGGGGGAAATTCAGCACCACAGTTTGCTCACAATAGACAATGATAATAATAAATACTAATAATAAATAATATAATCCATCCATCCATCCATCTCTACTGCTTATTCCCTTTGGGGTCGTGGGGGGCGCTGGTGCCTATCTCAGCTGCAATCGGGCGGAAGGCGGTGTACACCCTGGACAAGTCGTCACCTCATCGCAGGGCCAACACAGATAGACAGACAACACTCACATTCACATACTAGGGCCAATTTAGTGTTGCCAATCAACCTATCCCCATGTGCATGTCTTTGGAAGTGGGAGGAAGCCGGAGTACCCGGAGGGAACCCACTCATTCACGGGGAGAACATGCAAACTCCACACAGAAAGATCCCTAGCCTGGGATTGAACATATAATATATAGTATATCAATAATATAAATATATTCTACATATATTCTACATTTAAGTGCAGTCAAGGAACATATGCTTTATACAGTCTGATGGATGTCGGTATGAAGAACCTTCTGTGTCGTTCTGTGTTGCATTTTGGAATAAAGTGCATGGATAAAGTCTCCTCCACAAAAAGGGAGTACACCATACTCCCAATAGACATTCCGGACATAAGGAAAAAGCAAAAAGTTTACAAATGGGAAAATATCAGCTGCTTCAAACATGACTATGGACAAAGAAAGAAAACATAAAATATAAATGCATTCTCCACAAGTGCATTACAATATTTGAAAACAGTACCACCATCATATTAACCGCAACATTCTGGGGACTAAGTTGCTACTTTTTCATCATAAACTCTATGTTCCCAGTTTTTACAGTGCATGGGTGGAAATGGAAAAACTGATGAGTTCGGAGTAAATTTCTGGCAACCGAGCTGCCAGATTTTTATATTAAAATCTACTGACCTTTTTCTGGACAGTTTAGCCTTGCGGATATGCCATAAATGATTGTGCACCTTGAAAGAGGTCAGTATGAATATGTATTACAATTGGTAGCCACACTTTGGCCCGCCAAAATTGGTCCGCGATACCTACTTTGGTTATCCCTGCTCTAGTGCGTCAATGTGCTCACCCAATACATACTTGTATGTTTCTTTTTGAAATGACACGCGTGTCGACACAGGCAGCTTGTCTTTGACTTTTCATTCACGCTTAATGCACTCGGGGGTGTGAGAGCGGCTTTCACTGCATTTTTAATCCCGACAGAGAATTTATTCCTCCCATATAGCAGCCTTTAGTCTACACGTCTATGCAGCATTGTCTCATCCGCATGGTGCTTTTTTTTGTTTTCCTTCTGAGGTATTTTGTCTTTGTCATAGTGTTGGTTTTATATCTTCCTGAGAACAAGTGTCCTCCGCAGTGGACACATTTGTTGTTGGTTTATTCTTTTGTTAAGAGTTCCACATTTTGGGGAGTGAAACCTGTTGTAAAAAAGACAAACGTCCACTGCAGAGGACGTTTGCTCGAATGCGGACATAAAAAGAACAATATATTGGTTGAGGTCTTCTAATGATGAATTGTTTTGCATTAACACTGCTGTCGACTACTGGATCCCAAACACACTTCACCAGTGCCCCAGTATTGGAGTCAACTTCCACTTCTGATTCCCAGATATGTGCTGTTTTCCACACTCCTGGATGCCATCGTTGAAGCATTTTTAAGATTAGCAAAGAACCTTGATCCTGGGCCTTATGGTCAGCTAGGCAGATACAAAAAAACACTAACTTCCTACTGCCCCACCACAGCAGGTCGTCATCACCATCACCATCCAAGACTTTGTCTATCTTGGATCCAAAACTGCTAGATCTTTCTTATCAAATCCTGAAGTTGCACGTTGTCTACAGCAGGTTTGCGGTGTCTCCAAAGAGTCTGGCGCTGTGCAAAGACAGGAACATCCACAAAGATGCAAGTCCTAAATTCTTGCGTGGTGCCAGTGCTCTTGTACAGATCTGAAAACCTAGACTCCTTCCACACAAACTTCTCTCCACCTCGATATCCACAGGATCTGGCTCCGGAACATCATTTGAATCCAGTGGTTCCATTGTGTCAATAGGGATGGGTACTGAATTCGGTACTTTTATAGCCACCGACCGAACCCCGTTAGTACTAACCGTGTATCGGACACAAGCGCTCAGAAAGGGACACAGCCTTACTGCCTCTATGTAATATTGCAATTTCCTATGCCAACAAAGCATGATAGAAAACGCTAAAACATAAAGTTATTCACTACTCGTCAAAATGCGCTAGCTCAATGTTCTTTTGCATTGAATTTGCCATATACATGCTGATGGTTAGCATTACCAATTTTACATGGTGATTTCAACACCTGCACAGTTGGTAGTCAATACTACAACTAAGCTGCACTTTACTACAATCAAACAACTGGTGTGTATATAATACTTACAGTGTAAACACTTTAGGACAGGGGTAGGGAACCTATGGCTCTAGAGCCAGATGTGGCTCCTTTGATGACTGCACCTGGCTCTCAGATAAATCTTAGCTGACATTGCTTAACATGATAAGTAATGAATAATTCCGCTGGTAATCACAGTGTTAAAAAAAAAGTTTAATTATAAAACATTCTCATGCATTTTAATCCTACTATTTGTTTTCTATCGCACCTGTTCAAGATGCCGCATTAATGGTAAGACGTATTATATGTATTATTGGTTAAATTTTGAATAACAATGTTATTAAAAAGAATAAGAGACTTATTATACTCTCAAAATGTTGGTCTTAAAAATGCACGAATATAGTTGTATTCAGTGTTAAAAAAAAATGTCATGGCTCTCACGGAAAAAACATTTTGAAATATTTGGCTTTCATGGCTCTCTCAGCCAAAAAGGTTCCCGACCCCTGCTTTAGGGGCCCCACAAAAGACTAGTCAGCTTAATGGCTAAGACTACATCGTTTAATATATTACTTGCACTTAGATCTTGCAAATGAGACTCATTAGCAATGTTACATGGCAATTTCAACACCTCCACATTTGGTAATCAATACTACAACTAAGCTGCACGTTACAATCAAACAGTTAGTGTGTATTCAATGCCTACAGTGTAAACACTTTTAGGGTACAACAAAAGACTAGAGTCACCTTAATGGCAAAGACTACTCCTTGACGAGGCAACACACCGTTGCAGACATTCTACTGTCATCTAACATTTTGGAATTGCAACTGCATGCAAAGTCTACTATATAATACTTGCAAATGAGACTCATTAGCAATTTTACATGGCAATTTCAACACCTCTACATTCGGTAGTCAATACTAAAACTAAGCTGCACATTACAACCAAACAGCTAGTGTGTATGCAATGCTTAAAGTGTAAACACTTTTAGGGTACAACAAAAGACTAGAGTCAGCTTACTGGCAAAGACTACTCCTTGACTAGGCAACACACCATAGCAGGCACTCTACTGTTATCTAACGTCTTGGAATTGCAACAGCATAGAAAGTTAAAGTTAAAGTTAAAGTACCATAGGTCGTGAGTTCAAACCCCGGCCGATTCATACCAAAGATTACACAAATGGGACCCATTACCTCCCTGCTTGGCACTCAGCATCAAGGGTTGGAATTCGGGGTTAAATCACCAAAATGATTTCCCGAGCGCGGCCACCGCTCGCCTCTCAGGGGGTAGAACAAGGGGATGGGTCAAATGCAGAGGACAATTTCACCACAACTAGTGTTTGTGTCTACTATAGAATATTGGCAAATGAGACTCAGAAGTGTAAGAAATCAAGATGTACAACAGGACAGTTATAATTATCAGCTCATTGTTATATATTAAATGAAAAATAAGATGTCTTTAACAAACAAATTAACATTAATTAACAAATTAACACACATAAGTACCGTAGAGTCCCGGTATTGATTCCCAGGTACTGGAAATTGGTACCACATCGTTTTTTCAAATGAGTAAAGGTACCAATACCTATTAGTCAATAATGATGTAATTGATTAAAACGCGGGTTGTACCACAACCATTTCTCCTGTAATAAAGAGAATAGAGCTGCGATTCCTCGGCCATGTCGCCAGAATGGACGACAGAGTCCAAGCCAAATAGGCTCTGACAGCATGTGCACATCCACCATCCATGTGTTGACGCCGTCTCGGTCGGGCCAGATAACATTAACCAGACCTCATCGCCAGGACCCTCCTGCCTTCGGACAGCTGGCCGCCACGGTCACCTGATGTTCAAGCTTGGTTTCAGGTTATTTACAGTTTAGTTGTACAGAAGACAAACTCGGGGATCCATGCAAAAGGTTGAATTGTTCTATAGCGTCTAAAAACTGAGCCGGTCTTAATGACTTAGCTGCCTCGTCAGCCAAACTGGACGAAATCTAATCCATTTTATCTGGAGTTTCTTCTTTTTGGAGTCATTCAAAGGCTTTGTGTCATTTGAAAGGAAGCTGGATGCGTTCACAGGCTCAATTTATTTATTATTTTTGTCTAATACTCTCGATAGCTGCAGGCTGTCTGCATAATTGAGCCTATGAAGATTTTGTGTGAAAACAAATCACAGTTACCTTTTTGATATGCTTGCACATTTCAGTCTCTTTGACTTGTTCAAATAAATCACAGCGAGACATTTTTCATCCTCATTTTAAGAGTTGAAAGTGTCTCACTGCGGCATAACCATGAAATTATTTTGTCCTTTTTTTTTTTTTTTGGAACTGAACCTTACAATTTAGGCAAGAACTGTTTGTGCTAACTACTTTTCTTTCTTGTGTTTTAATCTGCATTCCAGAACACGATAAGCACCGCTTATGCAAAAGCACTGAATACATGAATCTTCACTTCAAAGTCAAATGGTTCCACAATGAGTACGTGCGCGAATTGCCAGCCTTCAAGGGGGTTCCGCCGGAGTATTCTCTGTAAGTAATGAGCCATGTTGGCATGCAAACACACTGTACTGACATACAAAATGAAAACGTGTATGAAATATATGCTTTCACTGTTGAAAAAAACTGAAGATGGGACGGTGATGTGAGAAAATTAGGACACCCCTGGGGATCCCTGTTCTTACTTTTTGAAATGTTGTCAAAACCTGCTCACAACCGTGGAAGTGTAGGTGTAGTTTAAGTCCTGTCATTCAAACACAACATATATAAAAACTGTTTTCATAAATGTTAAGATAAAATACATATTATTGTCTGATATGGTTGCTTGAATCAAATTAATAATGCTCTAAGACAGGGGTGTCCAAACTTTTTCCACTGAGGAGCCGCACACTGAAAGATGTTGATAATTTTTCTTTTCAAAACCAATAACATTTATAGATATATTAAACTTTTAGGGTCCCCTTCAAATTTGGTCCCAGGGACCCATAAATGTCTCCGTCATAAAAATGTCAAAAACAAGTCCATTCCATCCTTTTTCTACCGCTTGTCTCTGTTGGGGTCGCGGGTGTACACCCTGGACAAGTCACCACCTCATCGCAGGGCCAACACAGATAGACGGACAACATTCACACTCACATTCACACACTAGGACCAATTTAGGGTTGCCAATCAACCTATCCCCAGGTGCATGTCTTTGGAAGTGGGAAGAAGCCGGAGTACCCGGAGGGAACCCACACAGTCACGGGGAGAACATGCAAACTCCACACAGAAAGATCCCAAGCCCGGGATTGAACTCAGGACTGCAGGATCTTCCTATTGAGAGGCACATGTACTAAACCCTTTTCCACCATGGTGACCCAAAAACAAGTCATATATTATTATTATTACAACTTCAGGTTTAGCTGTCAATATGAAGTAGTGTTGTCCCAATAGCAATATTTTGGTACCAGTACCAAAATTATTTCAATACTTTTCGGTACTTTTCTAAATAAAGAGGACCACAAAAAGTTGCATTATTGGCTTTATTTTAACAAAAAATCTTACGGTACATTAAACTTGTTTCCTTTTGCAGGGGGGAGGTGGCGGGCCGGTAATTTTCAGAGGCGGTATAGTACCGAATATGATTCATTAGTATCACAATACTATTCTAATCACAGTATACCGTACAACCCTAATATGAAGTTGGATTTGTTGTTTTCATGTTTAATGCCTTTTTTGTCGAATGCATCCCTATATTTTACGGCTAAACACAAAATATTAAATACTTTCTCGCCAAAATGTTTAAAAAGTGGAATACTTAAAAGGTGCCATATGTAGTAATGTGGCCAGAAATGGTAATGCAAACAGTCAAAATTCCGTAGTGCCCTCCCACTCTCCATGACTGAGGTTACCAGACACGTAGACGAAATCTAAGGAACTTCAAATGGCAATCGACGAGTCCTACGCTGTAGGTTTCTCTTGTTTATGCTTTTTGTAAGGTGGTTTACTAAGTAACTATGGCACATTTTACTGATGTTGATTAACAAAATGTATTTCTAAAGTTACGCAGCAATATTTTCGTTGGGAGTCGGGACAGATTGTTGGCATTGTTGCTAAAATGTCTAGTTTGACAGCACGAACCACCATCAAAATAATTATATATAGTACAATGTAATATATTATATATCGCATAGACGTATTTGGATGGCTAGCCCAGGCCAACAGTAAAATTACCGCCACATTTCGTTCAACATAACTCCATGTTGCATCCAACCTGACGCACTGCATTCTCGTCCATGTACGCACGTCACTATCTTTCATCCATCCATCCATTTTCTACCGCTTATTCCCTTTTGGGGTCGCGGGGGGCGCTGGCGCCTATCTCAGCTACAATCGGGCAGAAGGCGGGGTACACCCTGGACAAGTCGCCACCTCATCGCAGGGCCAACACAGATAGACAGACAACATTCACACTCACATTCACACACTAGGGCCAATCTTTCAGTGCAGTGTTATTCTATGAGCCCACCCACGTTACGCAAAAACCAAGTCACACAATAATATAGCCTACTACCATGTCAATACACAAAGTAGAAAGTCATTACATGTAATGCATTATATTGTGCTAAGCAACTACCACCCCATATATGCCTGATGCATATACAGTACAATAAACCACCTGATTAGCCGTTCTAATGTTGGAACGCATTTCTTCAGCGTATCGGCATATTGAGAAAGAAATAGGCACTGACACTACCCACATCCACATGGGTTTTATTTATCGGAAATATATTTTGCCCTGTCAGTTGGATGACACATCGACATACTGGCTAAAGGGCATATATTTCCCCCATTAGCCGATACGTAGATGTGCTGAGCATTCATTGCAAGAACATAGTAGCTTTGTTAGACAAGATCATAGACTGTATTGGACAATATAATTTACATACGACATGTCAGTTACCATTTATTATGAGTAATAATACAACGCAAATGCCTGACTTACCTATCAAGGAGGAAATTAGCAAGTTTGGCGTCAAATGAAAAAATATTCTCCACTTTCAATCGTCTTAATCTTGCAAAAATGTTGTGATCCGCTTCCCAGATCACACCCTTAGTCTGTTTTTTGGAGTCCTTTTTGGTTTTTGGATTGTTTTGACTCTTCCTGTGCTGAGTTTGTGTGCACTTCCTATTTTGTTACCATGGTTTCTGATTTGTCCCACCAGCTATTGTTTCTACGCACACCTGTTTATGATTATTGTTTGAGTATTTAAACCTGCCTGCTACCTGTGTTCATCCTGGATGGTTTGTTTGCTCCATGCAACAGTCACGTTTGTTTTTTTTCCACTCTGCTATGTTTCGCCTTAGCTTCCGTGCGTTCGGCACGCTAATTTGAACTCTGTTGACTACGTGCTAAGTTTCGCCTTAGCTTCCGTGCATTCGGCACACATTTCTTGGACTCTTGCAGCTACATGCTAAGTTTAGCATGTAGCCATTTCTTTTTCTTTTTGTACCAGTGTTATTTTACCTTTTTGTATTAAACAAGCTCCTACCTGCAATCCCGCCTTGTCCTGGTCCTGCAGCATCTTGGGGTGACAATTCGCGCATCCAAAATGCGTTCCAAACGTAACAAAAAAGGTAGCTCCGATACAAATCCTTGTTTTGTTTTTGGCTTAGTCATGATTTTAGATTTACTAAAGTCTGACATGTTTAGTAACTTTACTAGTAGCAGTAGTTCGACGAAGAGGGTTGTGTGTAACTGGCAACCTGGATATGACACACTCACAGACTTTCTAAGTGGTCAAACGGGGCATCGAAATGAAAACAAAAACAAGATTTCGGGGCTGTAAATCTAATTTTGAAATGAACATATCTCGGTTGAACTACTGTTATCAGTTATAGAGATATTCGAAAAGAACATGACTTATTAATGCCTTTGACATGTCAAAGCCATTTAATGATGATTTGACATGAAATTATTACATATGGTATCTTTATTGTGAAATACTTGGAACCTTAAATTGGTCAATAATTGTTTTGAAAATATTATTTTTTGATTACATTATTTTTTTTAAATGCCACTTAAATTATCATGGATCCAAAATGGCCCCTCTTATAAAAGTGTTAAGAATAAGTCATACATTTTTATTTTTTTTACTTTCAACATTCAAGTCCCTAGATAAACTTCAGATCATCAGTCGATTTTAAGTTTTTATCAGTTTTTATTTTGTTTCAGGCCCTTTTTGTCAAATAAAGCTTTGGTCTTTATATGACAAACAACACAAAATATTTCAAAGTGGAATATTTGATTTGAAGTATTTGGAATCATTAATAGGTCAAAAATTTATAACAACTGATTTTGATTATTATTTTTTGAGCAACGACAAAGGAAAAATAAAAAAAGAAAGACAGGGAAAAACAGTCTACATGGCAGCTTTGTGTTATTAGAGTCAACATTACAACTTTTCGATGTTGCATTTAACTTGTTTGTCCTTTTATTTCACTTTTTTTTTTGTGATATTTTAAGAACGGGCCGCAGGTGGTTAAACATTACCTGCGACCCACACTTCGCACACCACTGATTTAAAAAAAGTGTTTGCATCCCCTATCAAAACTGCAAAATGGTTTGTACAACTCAATGGCATTCACACACAGCACCAGCATTTTTGGAACAAGGATAAAGTGATAGAGGAAAGATAAAAATACAATAAGTATCTGGAGCAAAATTGGAAACCATTATTTACAAGTTTCACTTTTGCATCACATTGCACATAACTGTGGTGCGGTCAAGGACCCTCGATTAAAGTTGGAAACAGAGGCATCACTAGGTTTTGAAGACATGGGAGGCTTAACCCAGAGGAGATGCACTAAAAATAATGTAATCATAATACAAAAATATTATTGTTATGATTTCTATTACCTAATAATGATAATCTATTGTGAATGAGATCATCTCTATCTTACACTCTGAAGTAAAGAAACACTAAAAAGATTTAAAAACATATTTAAGTGAATAATGACACTTTACATAATTAATTACACTTATATTATGGCAACTTTATATTGAATCTCTCGGCACTTTTGTGTAAAAAAACAAAAGACAATTGTTTTGGGGGGTTTACGAGATATTTTCTTTTTTAAAGTTAAAACCTTCAGGTGTTATGGTAAATGGGTTATACCTGTATAGCGCGTTTCTACCTTCAAGGTACTCAAAGCGCTTTGACACCATTTCCACATTCACACATACATTCACACACTGCTGGAGGGAGCTGCCATGCAAGGCCCTAACCATGACCCATCAGGAACAATGGTGAAGTGTCTTGCTCAAGGACACAACGGACGTGACGAAGTTGGTCGAAAGTGGGGATTGAACCATGAACCTTACGGTTGCTGGCACAGCCACTCTCCTGACCGTGCCACAGCGTCCCGATTGTCCCGTTATGTATTTAAAAAAAAAATTATTTCAACCAAACCAAATAAATATTTAGTTTTTTAGTGCACATAAACATACTAAGTGTGTGTGTTGGGTTTATTGTGGGATGGGAGTCTCTTCAGGAATCTTGGTGTGTGCTTGGGGGGCCGAAAAATGTTGTGCTATGCTCCTGCCTCTGCTATAGTTTTTCTGACAAATAAACCACATTGTAGTGCAGTTCATGAACCCCAAATATAGTCACTAAATGCTCAACTGCTGTGTTTAGCCCAATATATGAGTACATTTAGGGCAGGGGTGTCCAAAGTGCGGCCTGGGGGCCATTTGCGGCCCACAGGAAATTTTTTAACGGCCCCACAACACATTCTAAAAATATGATAAAAAAAATAAACAAACGTGGTATAAAAGAGCAAACTGTCAGGCTTGGACTTGGTCTTGGGTTGTTTTCCCGAGGTGCGAAGCGAATGGAGTGTAAACGCCGTGAGGGTAGGTACATATTTAATTTATCTACTCATAAACTAAAAACAGGAACAAACAAAAAGCGCTCACAATCGGAGGTACAAAACTTGGGCTATGAAATAAAAGACTAGCACAAATGCTATAAACTATAAACATGAAACAAAACACTTCTGCTATGACTTGAATGACAAAAACTTATGTGGACAAAATGAACAGCATAGCAAGGCATGAAGCAGATAATCGAGGTCGGGAAAGAGGTGATGTTGCCGGACTGACTACCTGGTAATTGTGGCTTAAATAATGAACATGATAAGTGAAAACATGTGTGAGACAAGACAGGTGAACTGATTGGTCATCATGGTAACAAAACAGGGAGTGAAAAAAAAGGAACTTAGAGTCCAAAGGTCAAAAGCACCTGGTATTCCCAGGCAGTCTCCCATCCAAGTACTAACCAGGCCAGACACTGCTAGGCTTTAAGAACAGATGAGATTGGGGATGCTCAGGGTAGTATGGCCAGATGAAACTCATGATCAGACATGACAGATGAAAACTAAATCAGTTGGCATGGTAATAAGACAAACAAGGAAATGCAAAACAGAACTAAATGTCCAAAAAACTAAACATAGCATGACCAAAACAAGACATGAACCATAAGCGTGACAGAGCTCCCCTGTTAAGGACAGCTCCCAGATGTCCAAAAACAAAAAACAAAACAAAACAAAACTGTGATCGAGAGTCATGGGAGGGCGGGAGGGGGACATGGCGGTGGGTCGCCAGACCACGTGTCCCCGTATCCACCGGGGCAGAGTCAGGTGGCGGCGACGCATAGATGCCCGCTGTACTGACGAGGTGGGCGACCCGGGAATGGCCATATCCGTAGCAGACACCCTTGGCGTGGCCGACGAGGAGTTCGGCGCCCTTGGCGTGGCGGATGACCACGTAGTGGCCACATCTGTGGCCGACGGGGAGGTTGGCGCCCTGGGCGTGGCGGACGACCACGTAGTGGCTACATCCGTGGCCGACAAGGAGGCGGACGCGTCGTCATCGTGGCTGGCAGCAAAGCTTGGCATGGAGCTTCAGGCGGCAGGTCTTGGCGTGGCGGGTCTTGGCTTGGAGCTACTACTGGCGGTACTGGAGCTTGGCGGCGTGTAGTTTATACTGGCTGAGGTGCTGGAACCTGGCGTCGTGGAGCTGCTACTGGCGGCGGTGCTGGAGCTTGGCGTCGTGGAGCTGCTACTGGCGGCGGTGCTGCAGCTTGGCGTCGTGAAGCTGCCACTGGGGGCACTTGGCGTCGTGGAGCTGCCACTGGGGGAACTTGGCGTCGTGGAGCTGCCACTGGGGGCACTTGGCGACGTGGAGCTGCCACTGGGGGCACTTGGCGACGTGGAGCTGCCACTGGGGGCACTTGGCGTCGTGGAGCTGCATCTGGGGGCACTTGGCGTCGTGGAGCTGCATCTGGGGACACTTGGCGTCGTGGAGCTACATCTGGGGGCACTTGGCGTCGTGGAGCTGCATCTGGGGGCACTTGGCGTCGTGGATCTGCCAGTGGGGGAACTTGGCGTCGTGGAGCTGCCGCCGGGGGCACTTGGCGTTGTGAAGCTGCCGCCGGGGGAACATGGCATCGTGAAGCTGCCGCCGGGGGCACTTGGCGTCGTGGCGCTGCCGCCGGGGGAACTTGGCATCGTGGCGCTGCCGCCGGGGGCACTTGGCGTCGGGGCGCTGCCGCCGGGGGCACTTGGCGTCGTGGCGCTGCCGCCGGGGGCACTTGGCGTCGTGGCGCTGCCGCCGGGGGAACTTAGCGTCGTGGAGCTGCCGCCGGGGGCACTTGGCATCGTGGAGCTGCCACCGGACGCACTTGGCATCGTGGAGCTGCCACCGGGGGCACTTGGCATCGTGGAGCAGGCAACTGTACTAGCCGTGGACTTGGACGTGGACTTTGACTTGGACGTGGTGCAGGTGGCCTTGCTAGAAGCTGCGGCTTAGCAGGCTCAAAGACTGGTGGAGGTGGCTTTGTTGGCCGCTGTGGCTTGGCAGGTTGAAGAACTGGAGGTGGTGGACGTGCTAGTCGCTGTGGCTTGGCATTGCACTGGGCAGAACCAACCGAACAACCCCCAGCCTCCCCCTCAAGGAGCGGCTCCCAGACGCGCTCACCGCGATCTGAAAAAGTCTTTTGGGGTGGGTGGAGGGAGGTGAGGAGGGGGGAAGAATCCTCCTCTTTAAACTGTCCACAAAGTCTTTCTTCTTTGTTCTTGGTCAGCATGGGTGAAGAAAAAGAAAAATATTGTGACTTAGGTGGGGCTTGAGTCCTGGGGGGCGGGGCATGAAAATCAGATGGCTGTGACAGTTTTGATAAAGAGTTCAAAAACATGTCTTGGTAATGTTTTGTTATGCACATGGAGTCCATAGTTGGGAGCGGCTGGCAGAAAAGAGATTTGAGGAAAAAAAAATCCTAATCTGTGATGTCATCCTCCGGCGACGACGTGACGTAATCCTAGAGAAGCCAGGCAGGCTGCAGCTTATTTCCGCCCGGAGGGGGAGGAGCTTGCGGGGTCGACTCGTCCTGTCCACTTGGAGAAGCCTTCCCAGACGTCCTTCGTCTGTAGCGGCGCTTCCGGGACTGCGGTGACGCATTGCCATCCTCGGACCAAATGGAACTGATCGGAATTAGCTTGCCGCTTGGACTCCACATGAAGTCCTGGTCCTCCATGGCCTTTAACGCCTCCCAACTTCCTTCTTCCATGGACTCCAAGACGCTTGCAGGGAAAATGTTTTGCTGTTGGCAATATTCTGTCAGGCTTGCACTTGGTCTTGGGTTGTTTTCCCGAGGTGCGAAGCGAATGAAGTGTAAACGCCGTGAAGGTAGGTACATATTTAATTTATCTACTCATAAACTAAAAACAGGAACAAACAAAAAGCGCTCACAATGGAGATACAAAACTTGGGCTATGAAACAAAAGACTAGCACAAAGGCCACAAACTATAAACATGAAACAAAATACTTGTGCTATGACATGAATGACAAAAACGTATGTGGACAAAATGAACAGCATAGCAAGGCATGAAGCAGATAATCGAGGTTGTGAAGGAGGTGATGTTGCCAGACTGACTACCTGGTAACTGTGGCTTAAATAATGAACCTGATAAGTGAAAACAGGTGTGAGACAAGACAGGTGAACTGATTGGTCGTCATGGTAACAAAACAGGGAGTGAAAAAAAGGAACTTAGAGTCCAAAGGTCAAAAGCACCTGGTATTCCTAGGCAGTCTCCCATCCAAGTACTAACCAGGCCTAATACTGCTTAGCTTTGAGAACAGATGAGATTGGGGATGCTCAGGGTAGTATGGCCATAGGAAACTCATGATCAGACATGACAGATGAAAACTAAATCAGTTGGCATGGTAACAAGACAAACAAGGAAATGCAATTGTGTTTGCCATATAAAAAACGGTGCTGTTTTTTTTAAAGAATGGCCTAAAACGAACAAACAAAAAACATTAACAACAATCAAACTTATAATTTAAAGGATAGATCTGAAGCTGATCTCGAGATTATTGTGCTAAAAGTAAACATTAAAAAAAATATATATAATTTACTTTTTAACACTTAGATGAATGGAACCCTTTTGGATCCCCAATAATTTTAGTGGGATTTTTTTTTGAATGTGTCATTGCTCAAAAATTGTCAATGTTGTTATTGACCTTTTTAAGGCTCCAATTATTTTACATAATCAAACATTCCACTTTAAAATTTAATTGGGGGAAAATATTGCACATTAGGTGATTTTTTTCCATTAAAAAACCTGGGTTCTTCTTTGACAAAAAGGGCACACAACTTAAATGTTTTAAACTTTTTTTGACAGGTAGACCTAGTGTTGATTGAAAAATTTAAACTTTGAATAATAATAATAATAATACAAAAAAATTATAATTTTTTTAATATTTTTTTGACCAAAACCCTTTGGCTTTACCGGCATCAAGCCTGAGTGGAGGCCTAAATGGAGACTTTTTTATACATTTATTGTATTGGTTTTTAAATTTAAAAAATATCAAAATGGCTCCCGCTCGCTTTGATTTTTCAGTGTGTGGCGCTCAGTGGAAAAAATTTGGACACCCTTTATTTAAGGGATTGACAAGCGCATGTGTGTACAGTTTAAAAAAATGTTTGTTTAAAAAAAAAAAATGTCCGCCATCAAGAAACACGTTTTTGCAAGGTCATTGGCGAGACTTGGCAACTAATTGTCCGTAAGTCATTGAGCTGATTATACAACTTTGATATTTGTATGCTCGAATGTATTTCAAAGCTTCTGTACCACCACCCATAGGGGGGTGCCAAAAATATATTTGTTTTCACAACAGGGTCCTAATTTTCCACATGACCGTGTTGTACATATTAATGAAGAGAGCACTTTAAAGCAGCACGGAAAGTCGGCACGTCCATTCAAGGCATGATATGTTTTTTTGATGACAAAAAGTCAAATACATATTTCACTTGCACCTGATTTATCACCCCAGACACAACATTGTCTGCAAGTTAATATTGTACAAAAATATATCCTAGAAATTAAACTGCGTGTCACCGTTGAAAAGGACATGCTGCAAAGTGGAAAGACATGCACGTGGAAATATTTCAAAGCTACCCCTTGTGGAGTTCTTTGCCCAGTAGCAAAATGTAAAATATAATCATAGAAATTCAACTCAGCTGTGTGTATATATATATATATATATATATATATATATATATATATCCATCCATCCATCCATTTTCTACCACTTATTCCCTTTCGGGGTCGCGGGGGGCGCTGGCGCCTATCTCAGCTACAATCGGGCGGAAGGCGGGGTACACCCTGGACAAGTCGCCACCTCATCGCAGGGCCAACACAGATAGACAGACAACATTCACACTCACATTCACACACTAGGGCCAATTTAGTGTTGCCAATCAACCTATCCCCAGGTGCATGGCTTTGGAAGTGGGAGGAAGCCGGAGTACCCGGAGGGAACCCACGCATTCACGGGGAGAACATGCAAACTCCACACAGAAAGATCCCGAGCCTGGATTTGAACCCAGGACTGCAGGACCTTCGTATTGTGAGGCAGACGCACTAACCCCTCTGCCACCGATATGTATATATATATATATATATATGTATATATATATATATATATATATATATATATATATATATATTTATTTAATTTTTTTTATTTTTTTTTTAACATTTTACACAGTAGGCTCGTGGCGTCACGGTGGAAGAGGGGTTAGTGCATCTGCCTCACAATACTAAGGTCCAGAGTAGTCCGGGGTTCAATCCCGGGCGGGGGATCTTTCTGTGTGGAGTTTGCTTGCTCTCCCCGTGAATGTGTGGGTTCCCTCCGGTTACTACGGCTTCCTCCCACCTCCAAAAACATGCACCTGGGGATAGGTTGATTGGCAACACTAAATTGGCCCTAGTGTGTGAATGTGAGTGTGAATGTTGTCTGTCTATCTGTGTTGGCACTGCGATTAGGGGGCGACTTGTCCAGGGTGTACCTCGCCTTCCACCCGATTGTAGCTGAGATAGGCACCAGCGCCCCCCGCGACCCCAAAGGGAATAAGCGGTAAAAAATGTATGGATGGACAGTAGGCTTGTAGCATCATTAGTCAGTGGAATGGTGTTTGTTAACAACAAAGCAAAGGCACATTACAAAAGTAATGTCGGGCTGGGACAAAGGATTGGTCTCAGATGCAGAGTAGGGATACATCGTCAGGCTTTTATTTTGACGGTTTTCTTTCACCTCCAGAGTCAGAGTAATACCAATGTCTACAATAACAAATCTGTCGGCGAAAAAAAATTCCAAAAAAAAGGAAAAACCGAGAATCACTCCTGAAAGGAGGAAAGCACAAAAACAAACACAAACTATAATTTGCGCCGAATCTGCTATAAAACATAACCAAAACTCTCCAACAGGAGGAAGAAAACAAAGGCTATGAAAATCTCTACACTTAATCTTAATCTATTTAAGGTTAACAAAAAAATCACTCAAAAATTTGAGTACAGAAGGTATCTTCGGAAAAAATTATAACTCACCACTTTGATTGAAAAAAAACTAAATAACAAAAAATCACTCTACTGAGGAGAAAAGTCTAACTAAAAGTAGCAACAAAGGACTTCAGGATCCAGAAATATGAACGTGGGACGAGGTGAGGCATGGACGTGGACGCGAGAGAGGCACGAAAACTCGAGACAATCTGGTACAGAACAAGGGGAGGCGTGGGCTTATATGACACATGAGGGTAATGGGGAACTGGTGGAAACAATCAGGGGTCAGGGATGACGTCAGACTGATAACACAAGAGGAAGGGCAACTGATCTGAATCGAGAAGTTACTTTTCAAAATAAAACATGCAATTCACAAGACAAAAGAAACCAAGACAAGACATCCCTCACCGCAGTTTGACAAGTTTTGCCAAATATGAACTCAAAAAAGTCAGTCGATCATCTTCAGAAAAAACAGGACCTAATCTACAGTCCTAAGATCCACATGACAAATGCTGATTCGTGTGAGCAAAATATAAAAGTGTGTGTACTATAAGTGGGTGTGTTGCGGGTGATCGACTAAGACTGCGTGTATAATTGTTAAGAAATAAAGTGTTGCAGACCGCCTTATTTAAATTAGATGTGTGCGCATATGCAAGCTGTGACCATGGAGACACTCATTTTCCTCCACATTCATGACATCAAAATGGTCCAACCAGCAGTGTTTCTTGATGTTGACATGCAGCACACATATTATACTGTATATGAACCTACCTTTTCAAGGCTATATTGAAGCGTGATCTTCACAATAGCACCTATTTCTAGCAAGCTGGCTGATGGTGCACTCTAGTAGGTACTGCATTGTTGTGATTGTTTCATATAGAAGATTTATTAATATATTTCCGATATGTGATTTAGTGAATTATATTTGTATAGCGCTTTTCTCTCGTGACTGAAAGCGCTTTACATAGTGAAACCCATTATCTAAGTTACATTTTTAAACCAGTGTGGGTGGCACTAGGAGCAGGTGGGTAAAGTGTCTTGCCTAAGGATAGCAGATGGCAGATGCGGAGATCGAACATAGAACCCTCAGACTGCTGGCACGACCGCTCTACCAACCGAACTACGCTGCTGATATGAAAAAAAACAAAAAACTCCATTACAAAAACAAAAAAACACCAGCTGACACCATAATGAATGAACTACATGTATTTTAACAAGCCCCTTAAGTTATCCAGCTGCTATAAAATTATAAAATAATATTGCTGAAAAGACTATCTCAATCCATCAATCCATGCATCCATTTTCTACCGCTTGTGCCTCACGGGGTCGTGGGGGTAACTGGAGCCTATCCCAGCTGCATTCGTGCGGAAGGTGGAGTACACCCTGGACATGTCGCTACTTCATTGCAGTAGACAATTAGTCTACAATGTTTATTTTTGACAGTCCATATATGTTCACACACACGGAATATTCTCTCAGCGCCATCGCCTCCTCTCTCACAGCCATGTGTGCGTGACTGAGCCAGTTTGCACAAACATTTCAAACGTGCTAAATACGGATGTAAAACAGTGGCCGCAGAACAGTTTCAGTCTTAATAGATCACAATGGGAGTGCTAAATGACTTGCATCCCCTCTTCCGAGTTTTGTGGGCGTTCTGACATCAGCATATATTCTGAATATTCACAAAGAAGGACATTGGAAAAGGGTTTCGATCCCTCTTTTGCTCATTTAGGAGAAACCATTCCTCTGCCCACAAGCTGAGTAGATCAAGTTTCCACATTAGTACACGCCAAACATTTAGTCGATCAAGCTTTGTGGCTGTTAATGATTTTGCGTCAGAATAGCTAAAATAAATAAGTAAATTGTCTTCATTTTCTATTATTGTAAATATACGGTCTGGTGCCAAGGTTTTATTTAGTTATCATCAGGTCTGCCGTTAGCAATGATAGTCTTTTAGTAAGCAACACAATGGAAAAAAAAAAAACGCACAAACACAAAACGTAAATGTCAACACCAGCTTTACAGATTCCACATCTGCCCTGCAGATGATGTGTTTTAGTAAGAACTCAACTGAAACGTACATGTAATTTGCAGGCATTAAAAAGGAGCGATGTATCATATTAGTGCCTGAAATCAATTAACTGCAGAGTCCTCCATAGTCACCCAAAAGCAAATAAGCATTTTTTAAAACATTGGTGTTAACAGCTGTGGCTGTAGGCAACCTCCTGATGTACTTAACTTATTTAGGAGTGATCAAGCATTTATGGTATTTATTATTAGGCTTCTTACTGCTATTACTTGTACAACATATGTTAAAAAAAGTATTTAAAATCAAATTATCAGACTCTTCAAATTTGATGTTTCTAAGGACACTTTGAGTTGTCCTTAGAAATGAGGCCATTCAAACAAAAAATATATATGTATATATTTTTACACGACCAGCAAACAAATATTCAGTCAAATATTACGTTAAAAATGATCTCTTTTAGGTGGTTTGAACCGTTTGTCATCCAGTGGCTGGACGAGAATGAAGATGTGTCCATGGATTTCCTTAATGGAGCTCTGGAGAGAGACAAGAAGGACGGCGTGAGTAAAACTTTTTTTTTTTTTTTTTAAATAGATTAGTCCTCAGTGTTCTTTTTCTTTTGTATTTAAATCGGCCAAGGACAACCTGCACTGAAGATGAATTTGGCTTCCTGAGGAGGAGCGAGCGTGTCAGATAAAAGGAATTTCACACGGCCAAGAGGCTCTCTTTGCCTCCAGACGTTGCAAGAAAATCATATGAGTTCAAAATGATGCAAGAGCAAAACATCAAAACTATGATGTCAAGGCAAATAAAACGGCGTTGATGTATATTGCAAAGAAATGAACATATGAATAAATTAGTTTGGCTGCTGCCACACTTTTTTTTTGCCAGTGTGATATTTATAATTCATACATTTTTAGAGAAACCAGCCGAAAAAAAATTAAATGAAATCGTTTTTTTCCCACTTTAAACCTCCTAAAGATTACAGTAATATATCATGCATTCTGCTTAAACATTCAAACCCCGTTTCTTCCATTGCAATGTTGAACCATTGCAACCACTCTCACTAAACCTAACCAAATGTTACTCAGCACTAATGCCAACCAATTAAGTGTTTTTCTCTTGCAACTTACCTAAAAGGCGTATTATTTTAATAGGTTACACATAAATACAGCTGGTTTATACACAGCCGACATACATTGTTACACCTGTTTTGGTTATTTTATATCAAACATGCATTAAATTACATTATTATACATAATTACAGTTTTTTCGTTACATCTCGTCCGAAAGGGAGTAGGAAGAAGTGGATCTTATTTAATCCTACCCCTTTTCGTATCATAGCAATTACGAACACATTTGTTACTAAATACCTGAATAAATCGATAAAGCAGTAAATAGATAAATTGACAAAAGGGATAAGTAAACATATCTAAATATATAATATAAATAAGAAATAGTTAAGTAATGTATAGTTCAGATTATATGAATAAAATGTTCTTTTTGTAATAAGGTTCAAGATTGTTATCAGGATACTTCTTATTTCTCGTACTTTGTAAACAATTGAAGTTTGAACAGTTTCTCAAATTGGATCATATTACATTCTTAGATTTCTTTGCTTAATAGTTTCCATAATTTAATTCCACATACAGATATGCTAAAAGTCTCAAGTCTTGTACATGCATCCAGATGATTCAAATTATTACTTTTTTCTCTAAAGGTTATATATCTCCTCTTTTGTTAAGAAAAATGTTCGTGCATCATTTTAGCTGTTTGCAGATGCACCAAAGCAATGAATGCCAATATATTTTGTTCAATAATGGATCAAGCCTGTCACTTATGTAAACCATTGGTAGGTATAAAATAACTATAGCTACATGTTTATGTCTAAGGACAGGATCACTACTTTTTTTTTTTTATTATTAAACAGTTGTCCATTCTACTCATGACTTCATTCTGCCATTTTCCTTCTGGGCTGCACAGTTCCAGCAGACGTCCGACCACGCCCTCTTTTCCTGTTCGGTGGTGGACGTGTTCACGCAGCTCAACCAAAGTTTTGAGATCATCAAGAAGCTGGAGTGTCCCAACCCTCAGGCTTTGGCTCACTTCATGTGCCGCTTTGCAAAGGTACAGCAGTTTAAAGCGTTGGTTCTTAACCATAGGGCCAAGGCCGCTAAACAATATCTAATTTTAAGCTGTGGTCTGTAAGTTTTAATACACTTTTCCACCACTGGTGGCAGTAATGACAACCTCAAACAAACAAAAGAAGTCTACAGGACATAAAATCATTCAATACGTTTAAGCACAAAAAGTATGACTATCGTGCTAAAGCTGTATTTTTAATAGCACTTAAATTGTATTAACATTTTATTTAAAAAATATATTTATTTATATTTATTAATTTTGTTAAAAAAAAATATTTTAGCACCGTGTAATTGTAAGTAAATGTGTTTTTCTTCAGTTTTTAAAAGTCCCTTTTTTGCAGTATATTTGGTTAGTATTATTATTTTTTATTAGCCTTGAGTAACACGTTTCATATAATTTGGCAAAGTTTGTCCTGTTAAACTGCCAAGTACGTTAGATTATTTCTTATACTTTTTTAATTAAATAAAAATCCAGAGTAAGATTACTAATTCAGTGTTAACATTAGAGTGGGCCCTGGGCCCCTCTGTAGTGAAAAATGGTTTAGAACCACTGCATGTGTGAAAGCAACTTCTAAAATATTTAACATTGGATGTGTTGGTTTTTGGAAACAATGGGAAAATAAATAATCCGTTCTTGGCTCAAAATTTCCAAATGAATCATTAAATGTACATAAAATATTTTCAATATGATTTTAACATCCTTAAATATGATAAAAGTGGAAAAAAAGTGAACTAGTATTAACGCTTGACTTTAATGAAGGACCTATACAAAGAAGGTTTGGGTCAAAGAGGCTTATTCAGTGTCAAAATAAGTTAACCACCGTTAATATGACAAAACATTAAAAAAAACTTGGCTCTTTTAACACATGAATAAAGAGCAAGTGGAGATAATTTACGCTGCAAAAGAAACAATAAAAAACACAATCTTAACTTGGATTTGTCCTGACGAAACAACATACTTTCTTTTAAACCGTTCAATTAAGTGTTTTTTTCATCATTTATTCTCTACAAAAAAAATGTACGACGGAATGACAGACAGAAATACCTATTTCATATTGTCCAGGGTGTACCCCGCCTTCCGCCCGATTGTAGCTGAGATAGGCGCCAGCGCCCCCCGCGACCCCAAAAGGGAATAAGCGGTAAAAAATGGATAGATGGATGTATATATATATATATACATATATATATATATTTAAAAAAAAAAAAAAAATGGATAGATGGATATATATATATATATATATATATATATATATATATATATATATATATATATATATATATATATATATATATATATATATATATATATATCTCCTCTCTGAGCTGCTACCTTACCGTGGTAGAGGAGTTTGCGTGTCCCAATGATCCTAGGAGCTATGTTGTCTGGGGGCTTTCATGCCCCCTGGTAGGGTCTCCCAAGACAAACAGGTCCTAGGTGAGTGATCAGACAAAGAGCAGCTCAAAGACTTCTATGGAATTACAACAAAATGAACCCATATTTCCCTCGCCCGGACGTGGGTCACCGGGGCCCCGCTCTGGAGCCAGGCCCGGAGTTGGGGCACGATGGCGAGCGCCTGGTGGTCGGGCCTGTCCCCATGGGGCCCGGCCGGACACAGCCCGAAGAGGCAACGTGGGTCATCCCTCCAATGGGCTCACCACTCATAGGAGGGGCCATAGAGGTCGGGTGCAATGTGAGCTGGGCGGCAGCCGAAGGCAGGGCACTTGGCGGTCCGATCCTCGGCTACAGAAGCTAGCTCTTGGGACGTGGAACGTCACCTCACTGGGGGGAAGGAGCCTGAGCTAGTGCGCGAGGTAGAGAAGTTCCGGCTGGATATAGTCGGACTCACCTCGACGCACAGCAAGGGCTCTGGAACCAGTTCTCTCGAGAGGGACTGGACCCTCTTCCACTCTGGCGTTGCCGGCAGTGAGAGGCGACGGGCTGGGGTGGCAATTCTCGTTGCCCCCCGGCTCAAAGCCTGCACGTTTGAGTTCAACCCAGTGGACGAGAGGGTAGCTTCCCTTCGCCTTCGGGTGGGGGGACGGGTCCTGACTGTTGTTTGTGCTTACGCACCAAACAGCAGTTCAGAATACCCACCCTTTTTGGGTACACTCGAGGGAGTATTGGAAAGTGCTCCTCCGGGTGATTCCCTTGTCCTACTGGGAGACTTCAACGCTCATGTTGGCAACGACAGTGAAACCTGGAGAGGCGTGATTGGGAAGAATGGTCGCCCGGATCTAAACCCGAGTGGTGTTTTGTTATTGGACTTTTGTGCTCGTCACGGATTGTCCATAACAAACACCATGTTCAAACATAAGGGTGTCCATATGTGCACTTGGCACCAGGACACCCTAGGCCGCAGTTCCATGATCGACTATGTAGTTGTGTCATCGGATTTGCGGCCTTATGTTTTGGACACTCGGGTGAAGAGAGGGGCGGAGCTTTCTACCGATCACCACCTGGTGGTGAGTTGGCTGCGATGGTGGGGGAGGATGCCGGACAGACCTGGCAGGCCCAAACGCATTGTGAGGGTCTGCTGGGAACGTCTGGCAGAGTCTCCTGTCAGAGAGAGTTTCAATTCACACCTCCGGGAGAACTTTGAACATGTCACGAGGGAGGTGCGGGACATTGAGTCCGAGTGGACGATGTTCCGAACCTCTATTGTCGAGGCGGCTGATTGGAGCTGTGGCCCCAAGGTAGTCGGTGCCTGTCGTGGCGGTAATCCCAGAACCCGTTGGTGGACACCAGCAGTGAGGGATGCCGTCAAGCTGAAGAAGGAGTCCTATCGGGTTCTTTTGGCTCATAGGACTCCGGAGGCAGTGGACGGGTACCGACGGGCCAAGCGGTGTGCAGCTTTAGCGGTCGCGGAGGCAAAAACTCAGACATGGGAAGAGTTCGGGGAAGCCATGGAAAACGACTTCCGGACGGCTTCGAAGCGATTCTGGACCACCATACGGCGCCTCAGGAAGGGGAAGCAGTGCACTATCAACACCGTGTATAGTGCGGATGGTATTCTGCTGACTTCGACTGCGGATGTTGTGGATCGGTGGAGGGAATACTTCGAAGACCTCCTCAATCCCACCAACACGTCTTCCTATGAGGAAGCAGTGCCTGGGGGATCTGTGGTGGACTCTCCTATTTCTGGGGCTGAGGTCGCTGAGGTAGTTAAAAAGCTCCTCGGCGGCAAGGCCGCGGGGGTGGGTGAGATCCGCCCGGAGTTCCTTAAGGCTCTGGATGCTGTGGGGCTGTCTTGGTTGACAAGACTCAGCAGCATCGCGTGGACATCGGGGGCGGTACCTCTGGATTGGCAGACCGGGGTGGTGGTCCCTCTCTTTAAGAAGGGGGACCGGAGGGTGTGTTCCAACTATCGTGGGATCACACTCCTCAGCCTTCCCGGTAAGGTTTATTCAGGTGTACTGGAGAGGAGGCTTCGCCGGATAGTCGAACCTCGGATTCAGGAGGAACAGTGTGGTTTTTGTCCTGGTCGTGGAACTGTGGACCAGCTCTATACTCTCGGCAGGGTTCTTGAGGGTGCATGGTAGTTTGCCCAACCAGTCTACATGTGCTTTGTGGACTTGGAGAAGGCATTCGACCGTGTCCCTCGGGAAGTCCTGTGGGGAGTGCTCAGAGAGTATGGGGTATCGGACTGTCTTATTGTGGCAGTCCGCTCCCTGTATGATCAGTGTCAGAGCTTGGTCCGCATTGCTGGCAGTAAGTCGGACACGTTTCCAGTGAGGGTTAGACTCCGCCAAGGCTGTCCTTTGTCACCGATTCTATTCATAACTTTTATGGACAGAATTTCTAGGCGCAGCCAAGGCGTTGAGGGGTTCCGGTTTGGTGGCCACGGGATTAGGGCTCTGCTTTTTGCAGATGATGTAGTCCTGATGGCTTCATCTGGCCGGGATCTTCAGCTCTCACTGGATCGGTTCGCAGCCGAGTGTGAAGCGACCGGAATGAGAATCAGCACCTCCAAGTCCGAGTCCATGGTTCTCGCCCGGAAAAGGGTGGAGTGCCATCTCCGGGTTGGGGAGGAGACCCTGCCCCAAGTGGAGGAGTTCAAATACCTAGGAGTCTTGTTCACGAGTGGGGGAAGAGTGGATCGTGAGATCGACAGGCGGATCGGTGCGGCGTCTTCAGTAATGCGGACGTTGTATCGATCCGTTGTGGTGAAGAAGGAGCTGAGCCGGAAGGCAAAGCTCTCAATTTACCGGTCGATCTACGTTCCCATCCTCACCTATGGTCATGAGCTTTGGGTCATGACCGAAAGGATAAGATCACGGGTACAAGCGGCCGAAATGAGTTTCCTCCGCCGGGTAGCGGGGCTCTCCCTTAGAGATAGGGTGAGAAGCTCTGCCATCCGGGAGGAGCTCAACGTAAAGCCGCTGCTCCTCCACATCGAGAGGAGCCAGATGAAGTGGTTCGGGCATCTGGTCAGGATGCCACCCGAACGCCTCCCTAGGGATGTGTTTAGGGCACGTCCAGCTGGTAGGAGGCCACGGGGAAGACCCAGGACACGTTGGGAAGATTATGTCTCCTGGCTGGCCTGGGAACGCCTCGGGATCCTCCGGGAAGAGCTAGACGAAGTGGCTGGAGATAGGGAAGTCTGGGCTTCCCTGCTTAGGCTGCTGCCCCCGCGACCCGACCTCGGATAAGCGGAAGATGATGGATATATATATATATATATATATATATATATATATATTTATTTATTAAAGGTAAATTGAGCGAATTGGCTATTTCTGGCAATTTTTTAAAGTGTGTATCAAACTGGTAGCCCTTCGCATTAATCAGTACCCAGGAAGTAGCTCTTGGTTTCAAAAAGGTTGGTGACCCCTGGTGTATGGTGACATGGCCTAAAAATATTGAGATATTAATAAAAGGCCATATCGCCCAGCCCTAACCTAAATATGTACTTTAAATTAGAGTTGCCTAATACAAGAAGTTATAGTATTTAATTTTCCTTTGATTAAAGTGTCTTTCACAAAAAACACTGCCGGATTTCTGAATTGTACAAAGTCAGGGTCGTTTGATTTTAGTCTGTATTGTCATAATTTGTATAAAAGAAGTGTTGTTGTAGTTTTCCTGAATAACTGACTGCGTTAGACTTTGCCATTGATCTCTCTCATCGCATTAGGAGGCCCTGCTTGTTTTTCATTGTGATTTATTAACAGAACAGCAAACAATTATAATTATAACAACGGCTCTCTCCCTCTCCCTCAATGCAGACTATCAATAAGGTTCTTCTGCAGTATGCTGCAATCATTTCCAAGGACTACCCTTTGTATTTGAATAAGGAGAACGTGGTAAGTACCTTTCTTCAATATGCTAATAGCTGACACGGAAAAAGATGAATATTTTAAGTCAGTCCAGGGGAGGCTTTTTTACCAGCAGTTGAGACTCCAGCACTGCTCGCTGTAATACACTTAAAGTGTAATTACTCATCTTGCAGCCTGAAGTCATTGTACTTTCTGGCCTCCATATCAGAATCTTAAGGTGACAGATGACCGAGCCCGAGAGCCCTGCGAGTGGCCTAATTAATTAGCCACACTGGTCTTTGCAGTGGCGGTGAAAGATGACATAAAGTGTTCCAAGTGGAAACAATACATGGGTTTCTGCACATTGTTTAGCCCCACTGGAGACACGACCGAAGAGACAAATGGTTGATCAGAAAAACAGGAAATGATTCATTGCAATGGCTGAATTATGTCAAATTAATTATGTCAAAATCTGTATGTTTTCTGTGCATTGTGGTACAAAGCTGAGGCCGTAGGGGGGAATAATGCACACAAAGATGTTGGAACTGTAGCGTGTTTTAAGTAAAACAAAAAACGTAAACGTGTTATAGAAAAAGGATCGATCATCCTTAAATCTAAAAAGACGAGAAAGATACAAAACACTGCGACATAGAATTAGGAAACCTGTTCTTTGATCACTGTGTGGGATATTAATGTAAAATATTAAGCTGGGATTTCTCATTCAGGAGTTAATAATAGTCATAAATAAAAGTGCTTGTGTCTGATACTGTAACTGATCTAATAATAGATTGGGCATTTATTTACCTAAACGACAAATTGATAATTCATTAATAAAAATAATATTATTTATATTAATTAATCGGATCCAGGAGGAACAGTGTGGTTTTCGTCCCGGTCGTGGAACTGTGGACCAGCTCTATACTCTCGGCAGGGTTCTTGAGGGTGCATGGGAGTTTGCCCAACCAGTCTACATGTGCTTTGTGAACTTGGAGAAGGCATTCGACCGTGTCCATCGGGAAGTCCTGTGGGGAGTGCTCAGAGAGTATGGGGTACCAAACTGTCTTATTGTGACGGTCCGCTCCCTGTATGATCAGTGTCAGAGCTTGGTCCGCATTGCTGGCAGTAAGTCGGACACGTTTCCAGTGAGGGTTGGACTCCGCCAAGGCTGTCCTTTGTCACCGATTCTGTTCATAACTTTTATGGACAGAATTTCTATGCGCAGCCAAGGCGTTGAGGGGTTCCGGTTTGGTGGCCGGGGGATTGGGTCTTTGCTTTTTGCAGATGATGTGGTCCTGATGGCTTCATCTGGCCGGGATCTTCAGCTCTCGCTGGATCGGTTCGCAGCCGAGTGTGAAGCGACCGGAATGAGAATCAGCACCTCCAAGTCCGAGTCCATGGTTCTCGCCCGGAAAAGGGTGGTGTGCCATCTCCGGGTTGGGGAGGAGACCCTGCCCCAAGTGGAGGAGTTCAAGTACCTAGGAGTCTTGTTCACGAGTGGGGGAAGAGTGGATCGTGAGATCAACAGGCGGATCGGTGCGGCGTCTTCAGTAATGCGAACGTTGTATCGATCCGTTGTGGGGAAGAAGGAGCTGAGCCGGAAGGCAAAGCTCTCAATTTACCGATCGATCTACGTTCCCATCCTGACCTATGGTCATGAGCTTTGGGCCATGACCGAAAGGATAAGATCATGGGTACAAGCGGCCGAAATGAGTTTCCTCCGCCGGGTGGCGGGGCTCTCCCTTAGAGATAGGGTGAGAAGCTCTGCCATCCGGGAGGGACTCAAAGTAAAGCCGCTGCTCCTCCACATCGAGAGGAGCCAGATGAGGTAGTTCGGGCATCTGGTCAGGATGCCACCCGAACGCCTCCCTAGGGAGGTGTTTAGGACACGTCCAGCCGGTAGGAGGCCACGGGGAAGACCCAGGACACGTTGGGAAGACTATGTCTCCCGGCTGGCCTGGGAACGCCTCGGGATACCCCGGGAAGAGCTAGACGAAGTGGCTGGTGAGAGGGAAGTCTGGGCTTCCCTGCTTAGGCTGCTGCCCCCGCGACCCGACCTCGGATAAGCGGAAGATGATGGATGGATGGATGGATGGATATTAATTAATTTTGGAGTGAATGAGGAAGTCGAAAGGAAAACGGGAGACTTTTTGGCCAATAGAATTTGTCTTTGAGTGGCGCTCGGACAAGCACACCAACTATCTTAACAACTAAAGCGGCACAATTGTCGTCCTACCGCCTAGGTCAGGGGTTCTCAAATGGGGGTACACGTACCCCTGGGGGTACTTGAAGGTATGCCAAGGGGTACATGAGATTTTTCAAAAATATTTTTAAAAATAGCAACAATTCAAAATTCCTTTATAAATATATTTATTGAATAATACTTAAACAATCAATCAATCAATTAATGTTTACTTATATAGCCCTAAATCACTAGTGTCTCAAAGGGCTACACAAACCACAACACAAACTATTACGACATCCTCGGTAGGCCCACATAAGGGCAAGGAAAACTCATACCCACAAAATATGAATGTGAGTTCAAATAAACTGTGAAAAAAAATGCAACAATGCAATATTCAGTGTTGACAGCTAGATTTTTTGTGGACATGTTCCATAAATATTGATATTAAAGATTGCTTTTTTTGTGAAGAAATGTTTAGAATTAAGTTCATGAATCCAGATGGATCTCTATTACAATCCCCAAAGAGGGCACTTTAAGTTGATGATTACTTCTATGTGTAGAAATATTTATTTTTAATTGAATCACTTGTTTATTTTTCAACACATTTTTTGTTATTTTTATATATTTTTTTCCAAATAGTTCAAGAAAGACCACTAAAAATGAGCAATATTTTGCACTTTTATAGAAATTAATAAATCAGAAACTGATGACAGTGCACTATTTTACTTCTTTATCCCTTTTTTTTCAACCAAAAATGCTTTGCTCTGATTAGGGGGTACTTGAATTAAAAAGATTTTCACAGGGGGTACATCACTTAAAAAAGGTTGAGAACCACTGGCCGAGGTCAAACCAACTTCCAGTTACAGTCTATGATGCTAAGCCTTCAGGGTAATGTAGTACTGTATATACGTATTTAACTGGTGTCCTCAAGTCCTAGTTTACATATATTTACATATTCAACCTTTATTTATTTAAGGCAGGGGTGTCAAACTAATTTTAGCTCAGGGGAAGCATGGAGGAAAATCAATCAATCAATCAATCAAAGTTTACTTATATAGCCCGAAATCACGAGTTTCTCAAAGGGCTGCACAAGCCACAACAACATCCTCGGCTCAGATCCCACATCAGGGCAAGGAAAAACTCAACCCAATGGAAGGACAATGAAAAAACCTTGGAGGGGACCGCAAATGTGGGGACCCCCAACCCCAGGGTGACCGGTGCGATGGATGTCGAATGAATCTAGCAAAATATTGAGTTAGTCCAGTCCATAGTGGATCTAGTTAATAGTGTGAGTCCAGTCCATAGTGGGGACATCAGGAGATCATCTATTCAAATCTATTCAAAATCATGGCATAATAAGTTACAAATACAACTACGACAACGTTAGATTGATTTATTTGTTTTACTTTGACCCACAATAGAACAATCACATTCTGAAAGTGTACATATCACACATAATCCTCCTGACAAAACACTTCAAGTAGGTGGAAAATTCTAATTTTGAGTGCAGATTCAAAATCACCATGAGGAACACAATGAACTGAGACTTATTCTTGGTGTATCTACAAAGCAATTCAACTTTAAGTGACAGCCCATCTAGGTTAGAACGAAAAACTAAAGCATAAATAAAAACGCTTCTATGTATCAACTACCTCATTTGTGATTTGCACTGTTCACTCTCGTTAAATTTGCACAGAAGACAATAATTTTCACAGAACTATATCAATGTGCAATGTTTCATGCAGCATTTTAAGTGTGGTCAACAGTTGTTTATTTTATTTCTGTGTGTTTTATGTTGCATCGAGGAGGAGTATACTTTGTATACCGGGGGTATAACCCATTTTCCTTGCATACTAGAAAAACTGTTGCGACACCCAGTGGACACATTTAAAACATCACTTTATTTAGTTTAAAAATGCAGCTAAGTGCAGCTCGTGGGCCGGATTGAACCTGTTCGCAGGCCTGATCCGGCCCACGGGCCGCATGTTTGACATCCCTGGTTTAAGGTTTGACAAATCAGAACGGATCTTCGTTTACAAATCTGACATAGCAAAGAGACATTTAAATGACAGAGATGTTGAAGTGTGATGATCTCTCATTGTCTAATTTACCAACAGAAAGTAGCACCATAGATCACTATCAACAGTTCACAAATGCTGTTAATGTGTGGGGGTAAATTAATGTTTAACATGAACAAACACTTTTTAAGCATTAATTAAACATAGCAAAAAATGACACATGTTGCAGACACCACCAAATATGTACCAATTCATCAGTTACTGACAGTGCGTTCACTTCTTGTGTTTAACTTTAATTTTCTTTCCCAACAGTGTACATTCCGAGCGGTTGTAAGTTTGCTCCACGGGTTCAATAAAACATAAAAGTCTTTATATAAGTCAACAGTTAAATTAGTCCCGATCTTTCAGAGGAAATTATGATGTTATATTAGCTCCCCGTGTCATCCTCCCTCAAGTTAGAAATATCTACTATGTTTGAGAAATTACTTTTACTCCCATTGGGACGGTCTAATCACCCTATGCAAATGTGCCCATAAATCCAGAAAAAGAGAGAGCCATGATTTACGCTGCTCTGGGGGATTGAAAGGCACCAATCATACTCTTGAGGGGTTCACAATCTCACCACCGTGCATTAACGCCATCATCAGTTTAGTCAGGGCGGGGGGTGTAATTCCTTTTTTGGGGAGAAGATAAGGCACGTCATGTTCGCCTGACTTAAAATACGCAGCAAAATTACACGCGGCACTACATGAAAGCAGCAGAATAAAAATGTCCGACGTATTTTGCACAGGAATACCTCTCTCCGTGGTATGGCGTTCTTCAGCTGACGGACAATGTTGTGCAGACCCCTGGCATCTCTCGTATAGATGATGTGCCAGGAAATGTACACTGATGGATGTTTGCGATGCTTTCATATTCTGTCTAAAGCGTACATACTGTTTCTGTTGGCATTTGTTTTCTACAAGACGTGGACATTAAATATGCATTGGGAACTGACACCTATTTGTTTTCAACCCTCTTGACAGCCCTGCATCCTTCTCAACAACATTCAGCAGCTCCGAGTCCAGCTGGAGAAGATGTTTGAGTCCATGGGAGGGAAACAGGTCTGTCTCTTGTCTCTTTTGTTCCCTCTTACAATAAAATTGTTTTACAATGCAAAGGGGAGAATCAGCTGTAATATTACCAATGCTTTGTGTAGGGATTCTGCTTATTCTCAAGGACACTTGAACAGACAATCGGTTAGCAACGGCGGCTTAAACCCCACATCCTCACACCGGTGCTTGGCCGAGTAATAAACGCTAGGTCATGATTATGCAAAACATCATTTTGGATGACATTTATTGGAAGTGAAAAGGCATTGACCCTGACAGTGTTGTGCTGTAATCCTTCTCTCAGTTTCCCCATGTACCCGTCTAGTCGACTAATCTGCCATGTCAGTTTGCTAATATTACGTAGCCGACTCTTAGCTCGTCTGGCAACCTCAAACCCTTCAACCTGCCCCCACATCTATCCTACCTGTGACTTGTGGATGTGAATGCTAACTGGCGATGACGCTAAACAGCCTGGTGTAATGGTCAGATTTTTCAACACAAAATAAAGGTGTCAGACGCAAGATGGTAAACAGTGAGGCCATCCTTTGTGTGACCTTTGCGAGAAGAAGCAGCGATAGACCCCAGAAATGGGCACAGCGCAAGCATCAACGGTATGGGACACCTAAAGGAGTCATGGGACCGGTGTTGGATATGGGCTCACATTCCGAAGTAGTCGGTCTCCAGGTTCTTCAACCCAAATGGTACCAGTCCAGGTTGTGAAGGACTACAGATTTCCATGACAGATGTCAGAAGCGAGATCATCAGTCATGACGCAAGATACGTTTGACTATGGAGATAGATGAAGCACTAGAATTCTGCTTCTAGAAGTTGTGACAAAATATGCTACAGGTTTGTCAGTCCAGGTTGTGAAGGACTACAGATTTCCATGACAGATGTCAGAAGCGAGATCATCAGCCATGACGCAAGATACGTTTGACCCTGGAGATAGATGAGGCACTAGAATTCTGCTTCTAGAAGTTGTGACAAAATATGCTTCAGGTTTGTCAGTCCAGGTTGTGAAGGACTACAGATTTCCATGACAAATGTCAGAAGCGAGATCATCAGCCATGACGCAAGATACATTTGACCCTGGAGATAGATGAGGCACTAGAATTCTGGTTTTAGAAGTTGTGACAAAATATGCTACAGGTTTGTATGTAATTTGGTTAACATGCTTAATATTAATTTTACAATTAAAACCTCGACTGCACCCTGTCCATACCCCTATCCCACTTGTAAACAAAGCGTTTGTGACTATGGTTGTATAGTCAATGTTTTTAAGTCTGAGTTTAGTGTAAAATTCCTCAGAGTTCTGGAAAAAATGTCAGAAGTGAGATGGTTAGCCATGAGACCATTCATTTGGCTAGTTGGAAGTGGTTTTGGGACAGGAAACACCTGTGCAATAGACACCAAAGATGGACGAGGCACTAGAATGGATCGACCAGTTATTTTTACACCCAAATCTTTCCAATCTAGGTTGAGGGTAAAGAGTTTCTTGATGATTGGTGTCAGAAGCAGGATGTTTGGCTGTAAGGTAATTAATGTGCCCGTTTGTAAGTCCCCTTTGGGTCAGGAGACACCTTTGCAAAGGACACCATAGATGGACAAGGCACAAGAATGAACGGACTAAAAAATATACACCTGTATATGTTTTTGACCCCAAAGGTTTCCGTTTCAGGTAAGGGGTAGAAAGTTACTTAACAGTTGGTGTCAGAATCAGGATTGTTAACCTTGAGGCCACCCGTGGTGCGTCCAGCTGGAAGGACACGTGACTGAGGTTGCAACCACCTTATTATGTATTGTGATTGGTATGGAGGATTTTGTTCCAATACATGTAAATCCTATCCGCGGTTCTGTTCAGTACTGTGACACTACTTGTATGTGCATGGAGAGTTTAACAACTTGAAATGTGTCAAACCCTGGCGATGCTGCCCCTGTGGTTTCTTCTGACTTATGAGCATGCTTCTCTCTTATATCTAACACCTTGTCTCGCCTTGCGTTTTGTCTCCTGTGGTTATGCCCCCCCTTACTCCTTCCCCAACACCCACTCCCTCTTCCCAATTTCCTCTGTGCTCTCTCTCCAGGAGGAGGGGGTTGTGTCCTTCTGTAAGGTGTGTGCAATAGGACCCGTCAACAGCCCTTCCTGTCATTTACCCAATGACGTCAAAAAGCACGACCCTCTCCCTCCCACACACAACAACCACCTCTCATGCGCTTTTTCACTCCACTCCACCCTGTCCCTCCACTCCGAAAACCCTTCCAGCAGCATGTGCCGCAGAGCATACGGAATCTCAATTACCCATCTACCCTTAGGACTCAGGCTGCTGGAGCTCACCATCACCCTGGCATTGTAGAGATGGCGGATCCAAACCATGCCTTACCATCTTTTTTCAGCTTGCTTCCCCCTCGCCCCAAAACATGGCTTATTGTTCACTCCGAGGAACAAAGAGTCTGACAAACATAACCACGTGATGCTGCAGTGAGCGAATCGTGACCTGGATCACTCCAGGGCAATTATCATCTGTAGATTAACTACTCCTGAAGTCTTTGTTGAAGTGATCCAATGTTGCCTGACACCCAGGTTTATCTCTGGAATGCTGCTACACAGCTTTAGCGTAACGGTGACAGATCTTCATTAGGTTCTGTCTCTGCAAAGAAGATTATTTATTGCAGAATTATACGTCGTTTGCAATTAACTCACAAAGAGCCAATCACTGCATTACCAATAAACACCACAGTGTCTGTCTTTATAGATGATAGACTGACCTGATTGTTATCAGGCTTGATAGTCCCCAATTTGGTCCTTTTTATTTCCTTCTCACAGTGTTTTATTAAACCTTTATTTACTTGTGTTTCAGCATTACTCCCCGGCACTGAGAAGTCATTGTCTAAACAGGCAAAGGAAAGAAAAGCTGGGCTGCTGTTGATAGAATCTCAGGGGGTGACCGCCATACACCAGTAGCTCAGAAACTTTTTTGAAAGTTACCTGGGTGGAATCCCCAGATTTGGGTCGAATTGAAAGGATTAATGAGGGATTATTTGTGTCCATAAACAGCCATTTAATTTGTCTTTAGAATTGTCCCACGCACTAACCCAAAAAACGCAAAAAGGAAATATTTTATCTAGAAGGGGACATTTCGCAGAACTAAGACTTATCGTCTGTAGATTAACGACTCCTGAAGTCTTTGTTGAAGTGATCCAATGTTGCCTGACACCCAGGTTTATCTCTGGAATGCTGCTACACAGCTTTAGCGTAACGGTGACAGATCTTCATTAGGTTCTGTCTCTGCAAAGAAGCTTATTTATTGCAGAATTATACGTCGTTTGCAATTAACTCCCAATGAGCCAATCACTGCATTGCCAATAAACACCTCAGTGTCTGTCTTTACAGATGACGGACTGACCTGATTGTTATCAGGCTTGACAGTCCCCAATTTGGCCCTTTTTTATTTCCTTCTCACAGTGTTTTATTAAACCTTTATTTACTTGTGTTTCAGCATTACTCCCCGGCACTGAGTAGTCATTGTCGAAAAAGGCAAAGGAAAGGAAAGCTTGGCTGCTGTTGATAGGATCTCAGGGGGTGACCGCCATACACCAATAGCTCAGAAACTTTTTTGAAAGTTACCTGGGTGGAATCCCCAGATTTGGGTCGGATTGAAAGGATTAATGAGGGATTATTTGTGTCCATAAACAGCCATTTAATTTGTCTTTAGAATTGTCCCACGCACTAACCCAAAAAATGCAAAAAGGAAATACTTTATTTAGAAGGGGACATTACGTAGAACTAAGACTTGCTATTTCTGCACGAGAACTCGGTCAAAAAGACACCAATATCTCAGAAACTTTTTGGAAAGTTACCTGTGTGGAATCCCAAGATATGAGTTGGATTGAAAGGATTAATGAGGGACTATTTGTGTCCATAAACAGCCACTTAAATTGTCTTTAGAATTGTCCCACACACTAACCCAAAATATGCAAAAAGGAAATACTTTATCTAGAAGGGGACATTTCGCAGAATTGAGACTTGCTATTTTTGCCCTACAACTCGGTCAGAGAGACATGGCCATGATATGGAAAAGTCTGTGAATTATACGCCGTTTGCAATTAACTCCCAAAGAGCCAATCACTGCATTACCAATAAACACCACAGTGTCTATCTTTGTAGATGATAGACTGACCTGATTGTTATCATGCTCGATAGTCCCCAATTTGGCCCTTTTTTATTTCCTTCTCACAGTGTTTTATTAAACCTTTATTTACTTGTGTTTCAATACTCCCCGGCACTGAGTAGTCATCGTCGAAACAGGCAAAGGAAAGAAAAGCTGGGCTGCTGTTGATAGGATCTCAGGGGGTGACCGCCATACACCAGTACCTCAGAAACTTTTTTGAAAGTTATCTGGGTGGAATCCCCAGATTTGGGTCGGATTGAAAGGATTAATGAGGGATTATTTGTGTCCATAAACAGCCATTTAATTTGTCTTTAGAATTGTCCCACGCACTAACCCAAAAAATGCAAAAAGGAAATACTTTATCTAGAAGGGGACATTTCGCAGAACTAACACTTGCTATTTCTGCACAACAACTCGGTCAAAAAGACACAAATAGCTCAGAAACGTTTTTGAAAGTTACCTGTATGGATTCCCAAGATTTGGGTTGGATTGAAAGGATTAATTAGGGACTATTTGTGTCTATAAACAGCCACTTAAATTGTCTTTAGAATTGTCCCATGCACTAACCCAAAAAATGCAAAAAGGAAATACTTTATCTAGAAGGGGACATTTCGCAGAACTGAGACTTGCTATTTTTGCCCTACAACTCGGTCAAAAAGACATGGCCATGATATGGAAAAGTCTGTGACTGTACCTCTCAGAAGCGATGTTTTGGAGTAGATTGGCATCTCTGACCGAATCATTTGAAGTCAGAATTGAATTTTAAGCTCCCAGGAGGTGACAGTGGCCTGGAATTGGTTTTATTTCTATTGCTGGTATTGCGATTTAAAGTAAGAGTTCTCTGAGAAAAATGAAAACAAAACTGATTCTCAATGTCAGAGACTGCGGATTAGAGGTCAGAGGTAAACGCTAAGACCATTAGGACTGGTGCCTAGAGCCTTTCCTCTGCTCGCGCTTCAGAAAACACCCTTCACTTTCGTGTAAAATATGAAACCTTTTGTGAGCAATGTTCTGCGTGACAGAAAACAAATATTGTACGCTTCAATGTGGTGTAGGGAAGGGACAGCGGTATGAACGCTTCTATAAGTGAGAGCACAAACACGTACTGTAACTCTATGGCGCTCATGTGCGGATTGAGGCATGTCTGGCGGCGTAAGCCAAGCAAATCATTTGGAGATGACATGCAGTCATACGGCAGGGACGAACATACACATTTTTCTCTAGAAGAACAGATGAGGACAATTAGCACAAATAAACAAACTGTACATCACAACAAATAATGTAAATGTTTTGGAAGTTTAGTACCGCTTTACCACATATTTTTCTACATATTGGCATTCACAGCTGTAGTTAATATGAATTCCTCAAGATTGTAGTAGGAGATTTTGAAATATCATGCGTGGTCAGCATCCAGCATTTTTACCTGCCTCTGTATGTGCTTTAAAATGCTGGTTGCGCTACTCAGTTGTTGGTGTAAAATTACACTTGTACTGTTTACAAGGATTTCATCAGTGCTAATGTGAGCTGTTTGCTCCTTACTGCTATTACAAAATAGTGTTGTTTTTTTTGTGGAAAATATTGCACACAATGTGTTGTCAAGCTTATGAGATGCAAGTGTAAGCCACTGTGACATTATTGTTAATTGTTTTAATGTTTTTATTTTTTTACAAATGGCTGTAATGATAATGTCAATGAGGGATTTATAATCACTGCTATGTTGGAATCTGTATTAATATTGATACTGTTGTTGATATTATTAATTTTGTTTGACTACTTTTGGATTGTTTTGTGTCATGTGTGTATGTCCTCTCAATTGCTCTGTTGATCGCTATTCTGAATGTTGCTGGGGCCGGTTTGGTTTTGGAATTGGAACTGTATGATGGTATTGTCGTGTTTTTTTTTTTATTGTTTAATTTAAAAAAATCCTCAAGATAGTGGTAGCAAGTTTTGAAATATGCGTGGTCAGCATCCAACAGCTTTATCTGCCTCTGTATGCGCTTTAAAATGCTGGTTGTGCTACTCAGTTGTTGGTGTAAAATTACACTTGTACTGTTGTTTTAAGTATGTCGTCAGCACTAATTATGATTTTTGAGCCATTTTCTCCTTACTGCTATTACAAAATAGTCATTTTTTGCTGCAATTTTGTGCCGTATCCTAATTGTTAAATGTCAATTTGATTAATTATTAGTGCAGTTATTGTTTTTAAGATCACAAACACAATGTTTGGTATCATAAAAGCTTACATTCACTACGTTTCCATATTTCCTCAAATAAAAATACAATGATTAAATATGAATTCTACACTTGATGGAGTTGTACCTTCCCTTTACTGTAACTTCTAAACGTTTGTTTGTACTGTTGATGTTTTCCCCATACTAGGACATAAATGGCATCTGTAAAGCTGAAGTTAATGGTGCCGTTAAGGAAATAAAAAAAATTAAAAACAGACGCTCTATTGCAAACACAGCACACTGCTTCTGCAATAAAAGAGTGAGGCTCTAAAACAATTTTAGGGAGGAAAGTGATGTCTAATATGACATAGCTTCAATAAAGAGCAACCCCCCCTGGAGAAAGCTCTCAAAGTACAGTTCAAGGCCGAAAAAAAAACCCAAACAGCTGTTCCAGTGACCTTCAACCCCTGAGGCAGGGCTGAATCAAAAACTACGGACAGGAAGCTCTGACAGCATTTGGCACTTTCTTGTGAAGCCACTTCTTTATTTATACGTTCACTCATTTTATCTTGGGTGCGGGTTGTTTCACGGCAGTGCAACATCTTGCTCCTCCAAAGCAACAGTTACGTTCTCGACAACACGTCCCGATGTCAGTCAACCGGCACGAGAGACCGCGAGCCATTTGTCCCCCCCTGACGCTGTGTGCACTCCCTCAGCCGTGACTACTGTTGTCTTATGTTCTATTGCACCCATGTGGGGCCCTGCTAGCTGGCTGCTACCTTTTGCTAACACCTCGCTCTTGTGCCAGCGCTCTGCTCGGAGCCATCCATTTGTATTCAGAGCCACACTCGGCACAGATGGCACGCAGGATGCGCGGGAGGCGAACAGGTTACCCTTTCCCCCTTCCTCGCCACACACACACACACACACACCCACACACACACACTTCCTCATCCCAGCCGAGGCATCCTGCAGAGTTCCTCTTGCTAGTATGGCAGCTCTATTGAGTGCAACCATGCAGTAACTGTCCTCCTTCTCACTCCCCCCCCCCCCCCTTCCACAATGACAGCTGGATGCAGAGGCCAGTGATCTGCTGAAGGAGCTCCAAAACAAACTCAACACCGTGTTGGATGAGCTCAGCGGCGTGTTAGGCTCCAGGTGAGCATCCCCTCCTTTTTTTTTTACTACCCACTGCATCAAACTAATCACCCCGCAAACTGTTTTTGCCTCTAAAAGCCACATGCAGTAAATTTATTATCAACTCCAGTAAAGTAATATTTGCAAACATTTCTTCCGGGGCGCAAAAAAGGGTCCCTTGTTGCTCGTTTACAACAAGTCGGCGGAAAAGCGAACACCTCCAACAAGACGGTGTCGTTCAGTTTGTTTTGTCACGGAAGAGTTTAGAACGGTACACCCTGATTTGGCTTGTGCTGGTTAGTCAAGAACTGACTTAGACTTCCTTTTATTGTCATTCAAATGTGAACTTTACAGTACAGATAAGAACAAAATGTTGCATTAGCTCGTTGTAGTGCAGGATAAAAGGTCAATAAGGTGCAGATATAAATAAATACATTACTGTACAGATAAATATATTGCACTTTTGCATATGCATCCACGTTTATGGATGTATATTAAATGGTAAATGGGTTTTACTTCAAGGCACTCAAAGCGCTTTGACATTATTTCCACATTCATCCATTCACACACACATTCACACACTGATGGCGGGAGCTGCCATGCAAGGCGCTAAGCACGACCCATTAGGAGCAAGGGGGAAGTGTCTTGCTCAAGGACACAATGGACGTGACTTGGTCGGTAGAAGCTGGGGATCGAACCGGGAACCCCCAGGTTGCTTGCACGGCCACTCTCCCAACCGCGATATACGGTCCACAACATGTTATAATGTCTTTATATTCCAGCGAGTTAATAAAAATTTTGGAGGGGGGAATTGAAGGGATTATTATGATGCATCTCACTTCTCTGTGAGCGCGTTGAGTGTCTATAAAAATGCAATATAAATCTAAGTTTTATTATTATTATAATTATTATTATTTGATTTGCTGCTTCCATCATATTCCACATTTTCCTTTAATATTTGGCAATTATTTGTTCCATTACACTGCAGTTTGTACCCAAACAAGGCCAATCTGAGATTTTTTGTTTAGGTTTATTTCAGATATTTTTCCCCTACTTTTTAAAAAGGGACCAATTAGTACTAATGACAAAGATAAGAGACAACTTTTTCTTTTATCTGATGAAAAACTAGGACCATAGTGCACACTAATAAGGTGCATTAAAGGGGTCATATTATGATTTTTTTTCTACATTGAAAGGACTTCCTTGTGGTCTCCATAACATGTAATGGTGGTTATTTGATCAAAATGTTGCGTAGATTGTGTTACAGGCTATCTTCGTGCCGCTTTCTGATTCGTCGTTTTGTGGGCGCTCTAATTTGCATGGCTGAACTTTGACAGCGTCTTCTCCCTGTCATCTTTGTGTACCGGTAGTTTTTAGCGCTTCCGTAGCCAGTCTACTGACAATTATAATTAGATGTGTACGCTACTTTGTATTAGAAATGTCAGCAGCGTAAGTTGAATTCCCCACAACAAGACTATAGAGAAAAGGAGTTTAACGACGACGGCATCGGCAGGAACTACAATGGTGGACGTGCGCAAGTTTTCAGGACTTATGCGGATCCTAAATACACATCAGCAGGTACCTATATGTAAGACAAGTGGGTTTTGCATATTATTGCGGAGCAAAACACAACATAATATGTCTCCTATTTTTGTGGTCCTTATACAAGCACCATGATATCAATAAATAATTGAGCGAAACGTTTTTCAATTCTTTCATTTGTGGGTTTGTAGAATACTGTTTTCAATTTATGGAGAATGATGAGAAGAGGTTAATTTGGGCATTTACAAACCCCGTTTCCATATGAGTTGGGAAATTGTGTTAGATGTAAATATAAACGGAATACAATGATTTGCAAATTATTTTCAAGCCATATTCAGTTGAATATGCTACAAAGACAACATATTTGATGTTCAAACTGAAAAACATTTTTTTTTTTGCAAATAATCATTAACTTTAGAATTTGATGCCAGCAACACGTGACAAAGAAGTTGGGAAAGGTAGTATTACATACTGATAAAGTTGAGAAATACTCATCAACCACTTATTTAGAACATCCACAGGTGTGCAGGCTAATTGGGAACAGGTGGGTGCCATGATTGGGTATAAAAGCAGCTTCCATGAAATGCTAAGTCATTCACAAACAAGGATGGGGCGAGGGTCGCCAATTTGTAAGTAAATTATCAAACCGTTTTAGAACAACATTTCTCAATGAGCTATTGCAAGGAATATATGGATTTTACCATCTACGGTCCGTAAAATCATCAAAAGGTTCAGAAAATCTGGAGAAATCACTGCACGTAAGCGATGATATTACGGACCTTTGATCCCGCAGGCGGTACTGCATCAAAAACCGACATCAGTGTGTAAAGGATCACCACATGGGCTCAGGAACACTTCATAAAACCACTGTCAGTAACTACAGTTGGTTGGTACATCTATAAGTGAAGTTACCACTCTGCTATGAAAAACAAAACCCATTTATCAACAACACCAAGGAATGCCGCTGGCTTCGCTGGGACCGAGCTCACCTAAGATGGACTGATGCAAAGTGTAAAAAGTCTTCTGCTGTCTGACAAGTCCACATTTTAAATTATATTTGGAAACTGTGGACGTGGTGTCCTCTGGAACAAAGAGGAAAATAACCATCTGGATTGTTCGAGGCGCAAAGTTCAAAAGCCAGTATCTGTGATGGTATGGGGATGTATTAGTGCTCAAGGCATGGGTAACTTACACATCTGTCAAGGCACCAATAATGCTGAATGGTCCATACAGGTTTTGGAGCAACATATGTTGTCATCCAAGCGACGTTATAATGGACGCCCCTGCTTATTTCAGCAAGATAATGCCAAGCCACGTGTTACAACAGCGTGGTTTCATAAAAAAAGAGTGCGGGTACTTTCCTGGCCCGCCTGCAGTCCAGACCTGTTTCCCATCGAAAATGTGTGGCGCATTATGAAGCGTAAAATACGACAGCAGAGACCCTGTTGAATGACTAAAGCTCTACATAAAACAAGAATGAGAAATAATTCCACTTTCAAAGCTTCAACAATTAGTTTCCTCAATTCCCAAACGTATATTGAGTGTTGTTAAAAGAAAAGGTGATGTAACACAGTGGTGAACATGCCCTTTCCTAACTACTTTGGCACATGTTGCAGTTAATTATTATTTGCAAATGAAAAAATTAAGTTCATGAGTTTAAACATCAAATATCTTGTCTTTGTAGTGCATTCAACTGAATATGGGTTGAAAAGGATTTGTAAATCATTGTATTCCGTTTATATTTACATCTAACACAATTTCCCAATTTATATGGAAACGGGGTTTGTAAATGTATTTCGCCATCTATTAATTAATGTGTACCAACATTTCATATGGCCCCATTCCTGGGTGAGTATCGCTTGAGAAGAAGGTGGGTGGGTTAATCATTTTGCAATGCAGTCTGCTGAAAATGATGGAAAGTGGCACTCTACATAGCAACTGACGCCTTGGTCAAAATTGCAATTTGCACACTTTAAGATATTCAACACTCTACTGCCATTTGGTAGCTGAAGTGGACAGTGCACCGCCCTAATTTGTCGTGTTTCATGTGTCAGGTAAACAGAACAAAAGGGGCCATAAGAATCTCCTTCCCACTGTAACTAATGACCACGGTAGCAAACCGAATCCACAAATGGCAATAAAAAATTAAAAAAAACGTTCCGGAATCACACCCTACTGCTTGGTGCAAACAAGGCTTTAAAAATCTGTTGTGTCTGAATGTATGGAAACAGGAGAAAATAACCTTCACTGGTGTTCATTCTCTTCCACACAGTTTCAAACCAGTGATTGAGGACTGTGTCAAGCAGATGAACCAGGAGCTGGTCCAAATGAAAGGTTCAGCCAAGGGTAGCAACGCTGCTATGGATGCGGAGACCGTCCTGCGGCCTCTTATGGACCTTCTGGATAAAAAGTGAGTATCATGCCGATTGTCGATGCAAAGCTACCACGGCTTCCTGAAGCCTTAAGAGAGACAATAACTGACGCTGTTACTAAACCTATTCAAATCAGATTGGGGGGGATGCTCAATAATATTTGAAAGACATTCCTGAAAAAAGCCAGAGAGATTATAATGGTTCAGATGAGGTTTTGAAATCTCAGAGGAACATCGAGGTCAATGGAATATTACAGGGAATCCTCTTTGTCGTATAGAAACCGCAAATCCTTCCTGTTGGAACAATGCACTGACAGAAAGAATATCCATTTCTAGCCATGCATTTTTCACATAAATATGTTTTTGTTTGTGTAAGCCAGTCCTTCTCAATTATTTTCTTTTACGCCCACCCTCGGATGAAGAAAGCATTTCACGTCCCCAAACACCCACTCTCTGCCTCGACTACAAATAGTACCACCTGTCAATGAAATAGTTATAAGTACACCTCTGCATAACATCCTCACTAAAATTAAAGAAAACAAAAATGGATTAAATATGTAAATTTTATAAACAAAGACTAACTTTATTAGTATTGTATTTTAGTCTGTAGCAGAATCAATATTTAAAAAAATCCTTATTTAGTAAAAAAAAAATTAATTATATAAACTTAATGAAAAATACATTAAAATCAATCAGCCACATTAGCTTAAGAGCACAATATATGAAATACATGAATCTACCATTTTCCATCAATGTTGATTTATATAGCCCTAAATCACCAATGTCTCAAAGGGCTGCACAAACCACAACACAAACCACAATGACATCCTTGGTAGAGCCCACATAAGCGCAAGGAAAACTCAACCCAGTGGGACGTCGGTGACAGTGACAATGATGACTATGAGAAACCTTGGAGAGGACCGCATATGTGGGCAACCCCCACACCCTTAGGGGACCGAAAGCAATGGATGTCGAGCGGGTCTAACATGATACTGTGAAAGTTCAATCCATAGTGGATCCAACACAACCGTGAGAGTCCAGTCCAAAGTGGATTCAACACAGTAGCGAGAGTTCCGTCCATAGTGGAGCCAGCAGGAAACAATCCCACGCGGAGGCGGATCAGCAACGCAGAGACGTCCCCAACCGATACACAGGCGAGCGGTCCATCCTGAGTCCCGACTCTGGACATTTACCGTGAATTGATTAACGTGGACCCCGATTAAAAAAAGTTTAAAAACGTATTCGGGTGTTACCATTTAGTGGTCAATTGTACGGAATATGTAATGCACTGTGCAACCTACTAATAAAAGTTTCAATCAATCAATCAATACAAAATCTAAATAAAACTTGTTTTTATCAAAAATAGGAAGTCCAGATTGGTGGCTACAATGAGCAGGTTTTGCAGTGCACAGTTTTTTGAAGCATGATACTAATAAATCACGTTCCCCGGGGTCACGCACGCACCGCCCTTGCATACAAGGGTTTATGTAAGCAAACACTTCCAAACCTGAATGGCTCCACACGAAAAGGGAAAATTGTGTCAGAACATGGACCCCAACTCCAAAGGCAAAACCCAGTACCTCAATTTTGGTCAAAACTGAGCTGATAATAATTTTGGAGTTCCTAGGTGATATGCTTTACATTAGTGTATGCGATATTGTAATTTGTTCCGTAAGTAAGCTGTTACGCACATGGCAGGACCTACCACCTACCACATAACCGCGTAGATACAACAGAAAAACCTAGTATCTCAAGGGACCAATCGGAGCTTCTTTGTCAGTCGCCTTATTGTCTTTAATGAGACATTTGCACAGATGGGGGCTGACGGTCAACCTGATTATGTGATATTATGGCACGAAGGGATATTTGGAAGATTGGCCCAGGACGTTGCAAGCACCTTCATTAAATGTATCGTTCTTGATTCTTCCCCTTGCATATTCTTTTGGGCAGATAACTGTTGAGGTCAAAATAAAAACTGGACGCTGTACACGGCTCTTGCCCAATGTGCAAAACGCAGAATGGGGTCCACTCGAGATTGTGATAAAAATCTGGAAAAAGGGCACACGTTCATGAGAGCAGATTCAAACCATGGCTCAATCGGCAAGAAAATGAAGGCTCAGGAAAACATCTATACGTTTGATGACTTTGTAGATCTTTGTAAGACAGCATCAAGATAGATTGGTTTTTCTTTGTTTTCTCAAAATCAGCTAGAAGTGAGTTACTAAGTTTTGCCTTTGGACGGGAGAACTGTCTTGCATGTGCTATTGTTGACAAATGCACCACATGGTCGCTCTGATTAAACCTCAGAAGTCAAATTGACCCGAAATGTGTCACACACTCTACAAAATACCCAATGCAACTTTAAGGTGTCTGGCCGAATTCTTACGAAAAGTGGTACACACCTTTTAAAGGGTTGAAAAGCACATGCGTGTAAAATTTGAGTAAGATTCGGTACATTTTTTTTTTTTAAATCCCCATCAAGCGAAACATCTTAACAGGAACACTAATTGTTCATTAGTCATTGAACACCTTTTTGATCCACTTTCTACCGCTTATTCCTTTCGGGGTCGCGGGAGCTGATGGAGCCTATCTCAGCTACAATCGGTCAGAAGGCGGCGTACACCCTGGACAAGTCGCCACCTCATTTTTCTGATGATTATACAAATTTGACAATATTAGTTGTGGAGGGGGACGTGGCCTGCAGGTCTGCCGCGGAACGGGGTGTGTAAGGACCGGCCTCGAAGACAGCAACAAGTGATTAGATAACAAGGCCCACCTGGGCCATCTACGCACCTGTCTATGTCTTCGAGGCCGGTCCTGACACACCCCGTACCGCGGCAGACCCGCAGGCCACCCCCCCTCCACATTAGTATTCCATTTAGGCTACCTAGGAATGGGTACCTTTCCCATTTGTATCAATTTCCGGTACAAGTACTTGTTTGTCTGTACTTTTGTGTGTGTTCAAATGTGTTTATAAATGTTAATTTCAATCAACATTTAACCTTTAGCTCTGCTGTGCAGTTATATTCTGTTTTCTTACACTATTTTTTCTCATTTGCAAGTAGTGGACTGTACTATTTAGTAGACTTTGCATGCAGTTGCAATTCCAAGATGTTAGATGGTAGTAGCGTGTAAACTGCGGTGTGTTGTGGAAATAGTCTTTGACAGTAAGTTGAATGTGCCAGTCTTTACAAAGTGTTATACTGTAAGTATTGTATTTATTGCACACCAGCTGCTTTATTGCAATGTGCATCTTTTTTGCAGATTTCATCGGCACATTTGTTGAAATCGCTATTGCTAATCTTCAGCATGTCTATGGCAAAATTGTCACATTTCCTAGATGGAGTTTGGCTAGGTCCACTCTGAGTGCTTGACTGCTTGTTTCACGGCCAAATGTTTGGTGCATTGAAAGTCCACTCGTCGTTCGACGTCACATGCAACAAACGCATCAAAATCTGGCAAAGTTATATTTCAATTGAAAGGGTAGACAATTTGGCTGGTACTTAAAAATATACCGAATTCAGTACCATAAGGGTGCCACAAATGTCTATTTTTCCAAGTAAAGTACATTTGCATTGGAAAGCACCAACCAAATTAGACAACAATATATTTTTTGGCCTCCTTCCCAAACTTGGAAGCCATCCACCGCACCTGCTTTGACTGAGTCGTTCGTCATCGTGATATTATTGGCATGAAGAAAATAGATCCATCAAACATTGTGTGTGCTGGAGAATGGCAGGCGGCCAGAGATGGACTGCAAGCGCATTGAACTCCATCTTGTTGCCCCTGCACTCCGCCGTCTTTTCATAGAAGTGGTGAGTTGTGAAATAATGTTTTAGGGAAATAGGATGAATTATGAATGTTTTTTGTAAGGGAAAGAAGAAAAACAAAGTCTACATCCGCCCCTCCTCCATAGGATTTACTTAGTGACTGCCAGCCTGAAGATGGAAATTGCGTAACGAGTGGACTATTCTGCTTCAAATCAGGCTTATTAGAGCATTGGGTCTAATCTTAATAGTTCTGACGACATCAACTCTTGGAGTCGCCGGCCATGTTGACTCAGTTGTTAAACATGTTTCAAGTGCCAACCTGACAAATGCTCTTTTTTTATTTTTTTTCAACCACTTCGCAGTTTGATGTTGTTCGCCAAGATATGTGAGAAGACGGTGCTGAAACGGGTTCTCAAAGAGCTTTGGAAGATCGTGCTGAACACCATCGAGAGGACTATCGTTTTGCCTCCGCTGAGCGACCAGAGCGTGAGTTTACGGCATTTTGGTCTTTCCATAATCGATGCCATTTTTATCTTTTTTTAACTGTAGTTCACATCACAACTACAAGTCGTCCTACTGTATGCATGGCAAGAAAGCATATTTGGTTTGCTAATCTTAGTTTAAGATCAGGTTATAATTAAGTACCATGAAATAAAAGCATTGTTCAACTGTAGTTAATATCAATATTATTAAAAATAATTTCCATAATATTAATAATATAATGATAACGATAACAAATAAAGAAAGTATTAATAATAATACAATTACGATTATAGTAATAACATTCACTTCCAAGCACACTATAAAGCAGTGGTTCTCAAATGGGGGTACGCGTACCCCTGGGGGTACTTGAAGGTATGCCAAGGGGTACAATCCCCAAAGAGTGCATTTTAAGTTGATGATTACTTCTAGGTGTAGAAATCTTTATTTATAATTGAATCACTTGTTTATTTTTCAACAAGTTTTGGGTTATTTTTATAACTTTATTTTCCAAATAGTTCAAGAAAGACCACTAAAAATGAGCAATATTTTGCACTGTTATACAATTTAATAAATCAGAAACTGATGACATAGTGCTGTATTTTACTTCTTTATCTCTTTTTTTCAACCAAATATGCTTTGCTCTGATTAGGGGGTACTTGAATTAAAAAAATTTTCGCAGGGGGTACATCACTGAAAAAAGATTGAGAACCACTGCTATAAAGTATGGAAACTATAATTTCCTAATTTGTCATGTTCAAATACATATAGCAATACTATTAATTAGAATGTTAACATAAAATATTGATTGAATATACAGTCTTCAATTGCTGTTTAAGTGCAATTACGATTGACTTTTTCTTATAATTTTGAATCACATATCCAGCTGAGATTGCTCCTTTCTCAGCTTGAGTTTCAGTTCATTTTTTTTTTTTTTTTTCAAATCTCAAAACAAATTGATGAAAATGAAAAACGTTCTGGTCATTTTCGGGATATGCAATATGTGCATTCTGTCTATTTTATATACCATAATGAAAAACAATATGTTGTTCTTCCAGCAACAAGGAGCTCAGATGATCTTCAATGCTGCAAAGGACTTGGGCCAATTGTCCAAACTGAAGGTACTTTTTGAATTAATACTAAAACTAAACTGGATATTTGTGTTTTCATCTAAATTAGCTTCCCCCCCCACACTTTTAGAAATCAATTCTATTGTTACGCATTAGGGGTGTTCTGATAAAACTTTTTCCACTTTTGTTATGATACCGATTTTGGAGCCTTTAGTATTGACCAATACCGATATCGATCTGATATATCAGAACAAATCATAGTACACACTTTTATTGTTCTGTAATGAAGAATGTTGGAACAGACTTAATAAAGTGAAATTACTCAACAAGAGAACAAAAGTAGATATGAAAATGATCTAACTGAACCCTAATCTAGTCACCTGTTTTAAATTGAAGTGGAGTGGTGATATTTTTTTTTGGCAACACCTTGTGGTCACGATAATATTTTAAGTAGAGATGTCCGATAATAACGGCCTGCCGATATTATTGGTATCGTTTTTTAAAAAAAAGGAAAATTGATGACTTTTTAAAACACCACTGTGTACACGGACGTAGGGAGACAAACAGATCGCCAATAAACCATAAAGGCACTGCTATTGCGTGCCGGCCCAGTCACAAAATATCTACAGCTTTTCACACACATACAAGTGAATGAAATGCATACTTTGTCAACAGCCATACAGGTCACACTGAGGGTGGCCGTATAAACAACTATAACACTGTTACAAATATGCGCCACACAGTGAAACCACACCAAACAAGAATGAACACTTTTGGGAGAACATCCACACCGTAACACAACATAAACACAACAGAACAAATACCCAGGTCCCCTTGCAGCACTAACTCTTCCGGGATGCTACCATATACACCCACCCCATGCTCTCCCCACCCCACCTCAACCCTGCCCACCTCAAACTCCTCACGCTCTCTCAGGGAGAGCATGTCCCAAATTCCAAGCTGCTGTTTTGAGGCATGTTAAAAAAACAAATGCACTTTGTGACATCAATAATGAATATGGCAGTGCCATGTTGGCATTTTTTTCCATAACTTGAGTTGATTTATTTTGGAAAACCTAGTTACATTATTTAATGCATCCAGCGGGGCATCACAACAAAATTAGGCATAATAATGTGTTAATTTCACAACAGTATAGATCGGGATCGGTTGATATCGGCATCGGTAATTAAGAGTTAGACAATGTCGGAAACTCAGCAAAAAAGCCATCATGGGACATCTCTAATATTAAGTCAAGCTTGTGTTGCAGTCAGTTGGGGGGACGCAGACACGTTTGTTACTGGATACCTTCTAGTACACTTTGTATCAGCAAAGAATATGCAACTATAATTATTTGATACATTTATACTTTAACATTGACGAATGTCTAGCTGCAATATTGTTCAATTACCGACACTTATTATACACAGCTAGCTTGTGTACTAATGTGAGCTTAGCTGTTGTGCAGCTAATGGCTCTTAGTAGTCTATAGCCTACTCCTTGTAAATTACTTTACTAAAATCGAGAAAAGATCAATCTTGTGTGCTAATTGGAGTACAAATAGGTGTTGACGAGCTTTCAAGCTTTGCACAAGGAATGGCACTGCAGGACTGCTCGTATCGAAGCTTATATCAGAGATTTTACATGCAAGACGATATCATCCAATACTACGTATTTTTTGGTTGATCTGAGACCTATATCCAATATCAATATCGGATTGGGACATGACTAAAATGTATTTTATACATTACAGTAAATAATATACCTAAGAAGCCCGATTGTAGCTGAGATAGGCGCCAGCGCCCCCCGCGACCCCAAAAGGGAATAAGCGGTAGGAAATGGATGGATGGATATACAGTGCTTTGTATTATTTGTATATTACAGTATTACCTTGTGTTACTTTGATGTTATTCCATGCAATGATGGACATTGATGCTCATTTTGAATATACTGATACTTTTTTGTGTGTTTGTTTTACTATTTTTTTAAATACCCACGTGCAAATGGACTTAAGGCGAAGAGAGAAGGGATGAAAATAACACCAAATTATGCGGTCCAATAAATTATGTTAAATCTTCCTGTATGTCCTTAAGGATTTCGTAAAGTTGCACCATCTGAGCAGTGCATGTACACCAACACCGCATGCATATATTCAGATGTATTATACAATGAAACGTTAACCATGGAATGGTAGTTTTTCAAAGCCAAAAAAAACAGCAGTGAGATTGGCTCAACATTATTCAGGGTAGGCTCCTATTTAATTGCTGATGTGACCCGAGGATGTTTGCTGCCTCAGGTTTTGTGCAGAGCGTCTGCGAGCATGGATCAGTGCTCACATTGTGCTTTTACTAACAACCAAGTCACCTGAGGTATTTAACCTCGGAGTCTTGCAGCAGATGTATGCCCAATGTATGTTTTGGCCAGTTTTCGTGTGCGTTTGAAGTTGTTCTTTGAAGAAACATCTGGATAGTATGAGCACTCGGATGGGCGTGTCCGTATCTATCCTCCCAGGTTAAAGTCGTTTATCAACACGTTTAATGATTGCAAACATTAATCCTGGTCTAATTTTAGAAACATTTCCACTTATTTTATTTTTTTTGTTAATAATGTGCAAACAGGTTGTGCCGAAAAACTTCTCCCCAAGTGAGTCCGAGCTTTTCCTCCTGTCACTCACACGCCGATGAAACTATGACAAAGACTTGTTCCAAAAACCTATATTCAGTACTGGATTAAAGAAAAACAACAATGCTATGTTTTTGACTTAAATGTAAGGTTGTCTTACAGCAAGGGTGTCAAACGTACGGCCCGAGGACCGGATCAGGCCCGCGAACAGGTTTCATCCAGCCCGCAGTAGGAGTTTGCTAAGTATAAAAATGAACCTGAATTTTTGGGAATGAAAGAAACTGTTCTAAATGTGTCCACTAGATGTCACAACAGCAATTATTTGTATCATTGTAGCATCATCACTACAGAATACGTCAGTCGAGGAAAATGATCAAACCACATAAATAACATACCGGTTCTGTAATTGGATTTTTATATAATTTTTTTATCTTGATAGATTGAAAATCAACACCAACATTATCACATACTTTATTCAGAAAATAAAAAACGACAAAGCACATATACTATTAACCACAACAGGTAATTGTAAAAAAAAAAAAAAAAAACTAACTCAACAACATTATAATTTGTACAATTTCAGAATGTGTTTGTTCTCTTTTTGAACAAAGAAAACAATGTTAATGTGTCTTTATTTTGAAGTTATCACACCGTGATTTTACCAGTCCGGCCCACTTTGGGAGTAGATTTTTCTCCGTGTGGCCCCCGATCTAAAATACGTTTGACACCCCTGTCTTAGAGTATACTCAGTCAATACTGTATATTGGCTGCAATGTGGCCTAATTATATCCAAAAGTAGACCTACAATATTTTAGCTTTTGCCAACAGTAAATTATGTAACATCATAAAAGTTAAAGGCCTACTGAAATTAGATTTTCTTATTCAAACGGGGATAGCAGGTCCATTCTGTCAGGCTTGGACATGGATTGTTTGTGCTCCTTCGACGCAGAGGGATTACAGGACGAGCCAGGCGAGAATTCAGGTACATAGTTTCAATTATTTATACTCAAAATACAATAAAAAAAGGCAAAACAAAAAGCGCGCTCGATGGCGGATAATAATCTAGACTAAACTTAGAACGAAAACAGCACAATGGCAATGCTATCTACAAACAAACAAAAGATAGCATCAAAGGCATAAATACAAACAAAAACTTACTGTGACAAAAACGGGAGGCATAAACAGCAAGGTGCGTGGCAGGGGATCAATGGCATGGAGCAATGAGCAGCAAAGGTTGTAGAATGCAATGAAAGTTAATGTTCCCAGACTGATGGAAAGAAAGAAAATAACTTAAGTAGTGGCTGTGATAATTAGGAACAGGTGCGGGACTGAGGGCAGGGGCGTGACTAGGAGGGCAAGGTGAAAATCAAAGAGCTGTCATGGTAACAAAAACAAACCAGGAAGTGAAAAAACAGAACAAGAGTCCAGAAAACAAAACAAAACATGATCGAACATAAAACCAGATTTACAGGCGTGACACATTCTATGTGTCATACTTGATCATTTCGCAATATTGCCATATTTTTGCTGAAAGGATTTAGTGGAGAACATCCGCGATAAAGTTGGCAACTTTCGGTGTTAAGAGAAAAGCCCTGCCTCTACCGGAAGTCGCAGACGATGACGTCACAAGTGTGGGGGCTTGTCAAATATTCCCATTGATTTTAATGGGAGCCTCCAAAAAAAAGTACTATTCGGACCGAGAAAACGACAATTTCCCCATTAATTTGAGAGAGGATGAAAGATTCGTGTTTGAGGATATTGATAGCGACGGACTAGAAAAAGTTCCGATGTTTTTAGACACATTTACTAGGATAATTCTGCGAAATCCCTTATCTTTCTATTGTGGTGCTAGTGTTTTAGTGAGTTTAACAGTACCTGATAGTCGGAGGGGTGTGTCCAGGGGTGTCGACGGCAGCTTTATGGACAGAACAAGCTCAGCTTTTCTCCGGTAAGAAGCGACTTTTTAACCACAATTTTCTCACCGAAACCTGCTAGTTGACATGTAGTCGGGATCCATGTTCGCTTGACCGCGCTCTGATCCATAGTAAAGCTTCATCTCCAGGAATTTCAAACAAGGAATCATGGTGTGTTTGTGTGGCTAAAGGCTAAAGCTTCCCACCTACATCTTTTTACTTTGACTTCTCCAATATTAATTGAACAAATTGCAAAAGATTCAGCAACACAGATCTCCAAAATACTGTGTAATTATGCCGTTAAAACAGACGTCTTTTATCGGTTTGTGCGCGTAGCGCTCATACTTCCTGAAAACCTATGACGTCTTGCGTACACGTCATCATTACACGACATATTTAAGACGAAACTCCCGGGAAATTTAAAATTGCAATTTAGTAAACTAAAAAGGCTGTATTGGCATGTGTAGCAATGTTAATATTTCATCGTTGATATATAAACTATCAGACTGCGCAGTGGGTAGTAGCGGGTTTCAGTAGGCCTTTAAACACGCACGCATCACAGCATAGATCATTCGCTGTTTGTAAGGTTTATTGTGACATTGTGGGTTTTTTTAGTGGAGGATCCCGACTGGAACTAAGTCAATGAAGATCGAATGTTGCCCTGTGCATTTTTGCACTTGCGCGGCTCCCATCTTATCACAGATGTTGATTAAAGTGCTTGTTGTCTCGCGCCGGCTCTTGAAAATCAATTGAAAGTGGACCGGTGATTGATTAATTCCGAAGAAACCGGGGCAGGAACTTTTGTTTAATCCGCAATGTCTAATTTTTTCACTGCACTGCACCATAAATGTCTGCATAAATGTGCTAATAAACCTTTTGCAAATTATAATATTCCTTTTTCACTTGAATTTTTTTGTCTAAATTGTTTGTCTTCTATTTTTCCATGACTAAAATAGGACAATAGGGAGGCAAAACAAATGCACGTTGACTAAAACAATGACAAAGTTAATTGACACTTAAGTCAATGAATAAAAACTATACGAAAATGTTGACAGGGATGGAATCCAAATCATATTTAATTTGGTCTTTGAGCGGGGTGGGAAAGTTAGGAATCTATCCAATTACAGTTGCATATGGTAGAGGAGCGGGGGCTGATTCACAGAGGGGATCCAAACAGAACTACAGTCTTTGTGAGGCACTGTGTTTTGATGTTTCACTGGAAAACAAGACTGTATTTTTACACAACCACAATATGTCTTCTACACCTAGAAGAAAGAGAAAACATAAATACACACTTTACCTTTGCCGCAGTAGACAACATGACACTTTGTAAACACTGAGGCTCGATTTTCTCCGGTAAAAATGCAACCAACTTAAAGCGCCGTCTGCAGGCTTTAATCGGGGCATCTACACAACACAATGAAGGCCAAAGCTAATATTTCGAAATTAATCAAATTAATTACTGTGACTAATAAAGACGGTAAATGAGGAGCAAGACAGCTTACTCTACCACTACTTTGTCATACACCGTGGGCCAACTTGTCTGCCAATTTAATAAGCTAAAATTCATGTAAAATGCACTTTAATCCATGTCGTTGGCACACTATTCAGTTAATTGCACAACCAAAAGAACAGATTTGTCATTTATGCTGACAGACAGACAGACAGACAGACAGACAGACAATCACATAGCAAAAATGAATCTGCTCTTTTGGGTTGTCAAGTTGCACTTTTAACTCAACAGTGTGCCAAAAAAATCGATTAAAGTGCACTGTAGGGCTGGGCGATATGACTAAAAAAATTATCACGATATAGGTGTTTCATATCAGTTGATATCGATTATTATCGATAAAAAAGAAAAAAAACTATTCTAAATAAAGACCAGGAGAAACAAGGCTGAATTTAAACACTTTTATTTTAAATATAACCTTTAACCTTCAGAACGAGGTCAGCATAAAGAAAAACAGTCAAATAAATGAAAATACTGGTCGATGTGCAAATATTGACATTAAATAAATGCTTACTCAGACTTCTCATCTATGCTGAGCGGTAGCATGTCCTTCGCTAATTGATACACCACTGCATCCCTTATTTCTTTATAACGTTTTGAATTGTTGTCGTCTGGCACTGCTGCCGAGTGCCTCTCGATGATGGTCTGTTGTTGCCGCTTGGGTGCTGTTCCACTTGCACCGGCTGATGTTGTGGCTGTTTGCTACTGGACTCCAACGGGTGAGAGCGGCTCAGGTGGTAAAAGAAGTTTGTCGTGTTCCAAGACTTGGTCGGGACGACGACCTTGCAAAGTTTGCAGACAGTATTACTCTGATTCGTATCGGACTTAAACAATCCAGAATACTGCCAAACTGGTGACGTGACGTTTCCTTTTTTATTTGCACTCATATTCCCGTTTCGTTGATTTACGTGGACCCCAACTTAAACAAGTTGAAAAACGTATTGGGGTGTTACCATTTAGTGGTCAATTGTACGGAATATGTACCGAACTAGGCAATCTACAAATAAAAGTATCAATCAATCGTTGCTTTTTTTTTTTTCCGTTAGCATTTCCCAGAATGCCTTGCGGTTCAGGCTCGGCCGTGATAGGTCGAGAGGCTAAAGCCCATCCTTTGCCTACACCCCCAGAATGCCGTGCGGTTCCAGCTCTGCGTTTCTTACTATTTTTTTCTAACAGAACTCAGTGAAATTATCGAACGTTCTATCGAACCCATTTTCTATTGATATTGATCACATGTCTATCGCGATATATATCGTTATCGTTTTATCGCCCAGCCCTAGTGCACTGTACATTAATCTTAGCTTACATTGTGTATGGCAAAAGTAGTGGTTGAGTAAGCGTTCTTGGCCCTGCTTTAGTGTCAGGAAAAATCACATTGGTTATTTCATTCCTACAAGCCTGTTTCACAGGTTTCCCTGATCTTCAGGGGATTTTAGAATAAAATTATTATAATTATAAAATCCCTGAAGAGCAGGGAAACCTGCTTTTTTTTTTTTTGCTCTTGACTCGCTCGACCACTCACAAAAGCAATGGGACTCTGTCTGTGAATGGAGCTTGTAGTTACATATTATATAAA